>NW_015112674.1:132154-132981 GCF_001443285.1 Poecilia latipinna | reverse complement strand
GAGACAGATAATCTGTGAAACCAATCAATCTCCTCCACCTCCTCCCTGAACTACTATTGCTAAAGTAATGCAACATTCTGGCCAAAACAATCAATCAGAACCAGTAGGATAGTCTTAGTGCTGTCAATCAACCTCATTCACCCTCTGCTAAATATGCTAATGGAGGAGAAAGGAAAACCGTTTATCTGCCATCATTGGTAACTATGCTAACCAGACTGAGCATTCACAACAGGCTGCACTAGCTAGAGGATAGCAGAGAGCGATGGGAGGGAGGATGAGCAGCAACATGAGATTGTGATTGACAGCAGTAAAACTCTCCTGCCACTGATTGGTTGTTTCTAGATAGCACTGGAAGAAGGCAGAGGAAATAGATTTTTCACAATTAAATGGCAAGTATTGTTTGCATCCTCATGTGGTTGTGCAGCTGGCCGCGCAGTATCCTGTCACCATTTTAATGTGAAATCAACTAAATAACAGCGATATTAGGTTACAGATGTCTAGGTCTGTCGCGATAAACGATAAATCAATTAATCACACGATAAATTAAACCTATCGACCTCATTTTAAATATTGGCTTTATCGTCTCTTCCTGCCTTTTTTTTCTTTCTGTTGACACTTGAATGGAAAAAAAAAAGGCTCAACTCTGGTGCTCTCCGCTGATCCTCCCTTCCTCATTTTCTTAGTGTAATGTCCAGCGCACACTACACGAGTTGTCAGCTGATTGTCGGCCCATTTTCAAAACCTGAGACACACATTAGCCAACAGAAATCCTGGGTATAACGGTTCGATCGGGTTCGTCGTGCCGTGTGGTGTCCAGTCACCTGGGC
>NW_015112674.1:115482-128180 GCF_001443285.1 Poecilia latipinna | reverse complement strand
ATCAGTTCCAATGTTATGTGTTCTTTTGAAAATAAAGTGCATCTATCTATGGCAGGAAATCGCAGGCATTATTACATCATTTTCATTAAATCGGTGTCAAAAAGTCTTGAAACAATATTATCGGTTATCGTAATAATTTTTTAGACAATCACTCAGCAAAATTTGTTATCGTGACAGGCCTACAGATGTCTGTTTTTGATGGACTTCAGGGAGGGATTGAGTGCATTGGCTGTTTTGACGTCTGTCATGACTGAGCAGACAGAATTCTGAAGAGCTTGACATCACATGAAAAGGGTCAATAGAGAATCATAATTGTTAGTTCTGTGAATTGTGAATCCAGTTAAAATCCTCAAATTATTTGAAAATGTGTTTAATTTGTATGTTTTTTCTGTTACTATTTTCCTATTTGTTCACATAGTAATGCATTTTGAATAATTCTTTGATATTTTTATTAAGAAAAAACCAGGCAGCTAAAAGAACCTAATACTAGTCATTTAAGTTGCAGGATTTTATGCACAAACCTATTTTTGTTTTAAATATAAACTGATGGAATTTGATACAGTACAGTAAATGAGTGTTCAGTGTACACTGTCTGTTCATGTCAGTCACAAAATGTAAACACAATCTCTAGACTGAATTGAAAAAATTAGTTTCTGAATTAAAAATAGCTTGTCGAACCGCTAGACACTGAAAAATTGGCGTCTCTACATGCTATAGATTTCTGCGTTTTCCTCTCTCCCTTGGCCCTGCAGGAGGAGGCCAAGCAGATTCAGAACCAGCAGAAGGCCAGCAGCTCCCGTTCAGACTCGCGCGATGAAGAAGTGTCTCCACCCATGAACCCAGTGGTGAAGGGTCGCCGGCGGAGAGGAGCCTTCAGCGCAGAGGTTTACACAGAGGAGGACGCAGCCTCGTACGTCAGGAAGGTAGGCATGGTCTGACGTCAACGATCAGGAACATGATGCATGCAACGCTGCTGTGGATCTGCTTCAAACATGTGTTTTCCTGCTGGTACTGAAGGTGATTCCAAAAGACTACAAAACCATGGCTGCTTTGGCTAAAGCCATTGAAAAGAATGTGCTCTTCTCACATCTGGACGACAATGAAAGGAGGTACCTGCCTTAAGTTACTTTTTTAAAGGGGCATTATCATTTAAAATTGACATTTTTAAGCTTTACATTATATTATAATGTTATTTCCTCATAAAAAAACATACCTGGATTGTTGCCTTGATCTTTTCATGGATGTTTGAGAAATCCTTTAATTTCCATGACAACCATTCAGTTGTGTAAAACGCCTGGTTGGATCTATCCCCACCTTTGAGAAGCAGCTCCTCCTCTGAGCTGCAGTTTCCAAACTTCCACCTCACAGAGCAGCCTCCAACATGACTCCACTACTCGGCTCCTTCAGATTAGCCAGCAGCAATTAGCAAACCCCTGATGGCCTGTACATCTGCTGAGCTCATTATATGGTCATTACACTTTTTAGAGCAGTGCTGGTAAAATCATTGTTAAAGGGTTAANAGNGGAGCCATGTTGTGATGACTTCCTGAAGGTGGAGTTTCAGAAAAGCAGGACATTTTAAAGAGACGTAATTTTAAGGCATTAAATTGCAGAATCAAAATTTTTAAGTAATTTTTAATGTATACAGCATTTTATAACAACTGAAGGTAACAGTTATTTGGTAGTGCCATAAAGTAGCACTATGTGCCTATAAAACACATAATACTGCCCCTTTAATAAGCTGTTCTTATTAACATTAATATACATCCAGCTAACCATAAACCTGTTCTTTCCCAGTGACATATTCGATGCCATGTTTCCAGTCACCTACATTGCTGGGGAAACAGTTATTCAGCAAGGTAAGGAAACATACATCCAGTGTGCTCGACAATTATTCATAGCATAAATTCACTTTGAAACGAAGCATTTTATTTTTGTGCCTTCAGGTGATGAAGGAGACAACTTCTACGTCATCGACCAAGGAGAGATGGATGTGAGTGTCTCCCGATCTCGTTGTCGTGACGTGGCAGAAACATTTCCGTGTCTTTCAGATGATAAAACCTGTCTGACCGATTGCTCAGGTGTACGTGAACAACGAGTGGGTGACCAGCATCGGAGAGGGAGGCAGCTTCGGAGAGCTGGCACTCATCTACGGCACCCCGAGAGCGGCTACAGTCAGAGCCAAGACCAACGTGAAGCTGTGGGGCATCGACAGAGACAGCTACAGGAGAATACTCATGGTATTCATGACTACCTGGTCTGTGTTGTTTCATGTGTTTGTAGTGACACTAATACAACTCGCCCTTCTCTGTAGGGAAGCACTTTGAGAAAGAGGAAGATGTATGAGGAATTCCTCAGGAAAGTGTCCATTTTAGGTGAGATTCTCCGGTTCCAACAGTTTAAAAATAGAAACAGATCATGTTACCTGTGTGAAGATCCTAATAACATAAAGAGTAGCTAAAAATATCTTGTCAGTTCAAATATTTCTTCCCGTCTCCATCCTCAGAGTCTCTTGATAAATGGGAGCGTCTGACGGTGGCCGACGCCTTAGAGCCCGTTCAGTTTGAGGACGGCCAGAAGATCGTGGTGCAGGGCGAGCCCGGAGATGAGTTCTTCATCATTTTAGAGGTATGCTTTTGTTTTTCAACAAACATTTTACTCTTTTGACATCAACAAGTTCACTATTGTATATTTTTATTGCCATTAAATATGCCCATCAGTGTTAAAAGTGCTGTTTCACTTTGTTCTGTAGTTTGCTGTTTTCTTAAGCTCTGTATAAAGCTTTTTGTTTTTGTTCTGTTGAACAAACTAGACTAAAACTGATCAGAGATTATTTATTTAATGTTTTTTTCAGGGTTCAGCAGCTGTCTTGCAGCGTCGCTCCGAGAATGAAGAATTTGTTGAAGTAGGAAGATTAGGACCGTCTGACTACTTTGGTGAGAATCGAACAAACACGACTCCAGGATTTCTGCTTTTAGCAGCAGACAGTAGGGATGTCCATGGACATTTTCTCACACTGCTGTGTGTTTGACAACTTATGTAGTCTCCATTAGTATTGTGGTCGTTTACCAGAAGCTGCATTGTCCAATTTTATTTTAAAGCAGCTTTTTTTTTTTTTTGGATTCTAGAAACACCAATCTTTGCCCTGCTGCTGGTGTTTTAATGTGGAGCAGTTGGCTGGAGAGCTAGGCTACTGCTAGCAAGCTTCCTCTGTGTTTACAAAGAACTTGTTGATAATTCAGCATGCTAGGTTAATGCTAACATGTTTCGTCTGAGTTTAGATAGAACTTGTTGATAATTGTGCTCATAATCCATTTTCTTTGCTGTTCCTGTGACTCGTGTAGTTTCACTTGTTAGTGTTTTGAATGACTTGACATTAAATGAATGATGTTTCAGCTGCTGTCTGTGCAGCTCTAACACTACTGAATAGATGTAGGACTGGACACCACTAAGATAAGAGCTGATTAAAATGATATAGGCTAAATGATTTAACACAAATGTTTAAGGTTTGTGTTTAGCTTCCTTACAGTAGTCGTCTCTCTCTGCCTCCCAGGTGAGATCGCTCTGCTGATGAACCGCCCTCGTGCTGCCACAGTGGTCGCCCGCGGTCCCCTGAAGTGCGTGAAGCTGGACCGGCCCCGTTTTGAGCGCGTCCTGGGCCCCTGCTCAGACATTCTGAAACGCAACATCCAGCAGTACAACAGCTTCGTGTCGCTGTCTGTCTGAGGGAGGAGCACCGTTCCCCATCTTCTTTTTCTGCCCCCCTCTCCTCTTCTTCCTCCTCCTTCCCCTCCTCCTCACCTTCTCTTCTTTCAGACCCAGGGTCCACAAATGCAATTTGCTTTTTGTTGTTACTTTGCTCTCACTTATTTTATTTTTTGGCTTTTGAGTTCTCTCTTTGTTTTACTCAAATGGTTTTTTGCCGTCTCCACGTGTCACGCTGTGGTGACTTTCAGCCACTCACCAGCGCTTGTACCAGCTGCTGTACGCTACCTTGTAGACACAGTTACACCACATGTTACTTATCTTTCATATATATATAAATATATATATATCTATATATATTTGCTGGTTACACTTTTTCTTTTTAGATTTCAATTTAAAGCAGGAGATCTGAAAGACTTTAGGGTCTCAGACTGATGAGACAATCAGACCTTACAAGGCGCATTTACTGTTTTATTTTCAGATGAGACGAAGGCTGATTCTTCCCTCCAGGTACACAGGAGCAAGGCAGAAATATGACCGCACCCAACTGTCTTTCTGCTTGTTTTTAATCCTTTCTTTTCGGGAATCAGCTGTGATCTGAGACTCCATTCAGTTTTTTATTGTTTTGTTTTGTTACCTTTTTGATGGGGATGACGTTGGCAGTGATGCGTCTGTTTTTGCTTAGTTTGGAAGAGTTTGTACAACTTAAAGGGTTTTTATTGTGCAGCTACCAGGCTAGTGCCAAATGTTGATTATTGTCACAGCGCAGACATGCATAGCTGCCGAAATGTTCCCTGGAGCTCCAACAGGAAATGGCTAGAGTCCTCCTAATCGACTGAACAACCACACAAGAACTGCCTTGAATACTCGAAGGAGAAGAAGAAAAAAAATCTACAAGAATAGAAGGCAAAGGAGTATTACGCGAGTTTCAGTATTCAGTTTCTTTAAAAAAATACCAAATAATTTGGTCGCTCTTCTGCTATTGTTTATAATCAAAATGTTATTATAGTATAGTCCAGATAGTTCTATTATTATCATTGAGAAAATGACAAATCTTATGGTTTGGAGTGAAATATGTTTAACTGTCTTTTGTAAACACTTATTTTTCCATAAATTCTATTTTAGGTGTTTGGTGCCACAAAGTACTAAATAAATAAATGATTCTTCTCGTCGACTGACATCAACAGTATGTAACTCGTATTGTGTAAAACGTCATGGGAAAAATTTTTCAGCAGCAACGGGAGCACGTTTTGAAGGAAAGTGAAGTATTTGGCTGCTGAAGCTGCGGGCAGAGCGAGTAGACTCACTGCTGCCATCGCCTCTTATCGCCTGCAGGGGGAGCCTGACCTGTTCTCTGCTCTTACCTGGCAGGACGCTTTAAAGCATCCAGTGACCCGGTGTGAACGGAAGGGCGCATTTAAAGAAAGGAGAAAAAAAAAAGAAAAGCTTGTTGCAGAAGCAGGAAGTTTGTCAGATATTTCGTTTGTTATCCCTTTGGCTTAACTGCTTCACCACTATTTAGATAGCATATGATGTTTTTGTAAGATCTCTACCAAGTGAGATAATGTTGATCTGACTGCTCATTCCTCTGAACCCGCAGTGTCTCTGTTCTTTGCTTCATTTAGAGCAGTCGTATGCGCTTCTCGTTGAGATGTCTGATTTTTAACTTTTTATTTGTTAAGCTTTTTTTATTTAATTTTTTTGGTACTGATTGCGGAGTGTTCAACTCGGTGAGAGGAAGGTTTGAACTTAAACTGGTCATCTGTCGTCCCAGCTGGCCCCCGGGTCATTCCTGGGTTTGTGTCCACTGATGACACGTCGTGTTTATCCTCCGTCAGGGCGGAGGGAGTCACCTTCATTGTTTTCATGTAAATAGCTGCATCGGAGGTTTTAATTGGAACCGTTTTTAGCCACACTGCAATCGTCCCGGTTTGCCTTAGCTTACCTAACCTGGGCTTACAGTAGTCGTCCGTCACTTCTAGCCCGACCTTCAGAGAGCTTGATTGGTGTGCAGCACGAGGAGCTGCGGCCTGTCAGAGGACCATTCTTTTTCTATTCTAACCTGTATTTAGTTTGACCTCCTGTATGTGCAAAGATGTTTATCCTTTTGGTATAGATTGTTCCAGATGGCAGTTTAAGCAATAAAAAAGGTAAAAAGTCATTCACCTTTGTTTCTGGCTTCATTATTTTATGAATTTGTTTTTGTACCTTACTGAGTGTTCTAGACCTTCATTGCAGTTTCTCTTTCACACTGGGACTCACTTCTCCTGGGTTTCCTCCAGATAACTTGCTAAGCCTGTTAGTCAGGACATTATGGTCGTCATCCTGCTATGTTTTTAACTAAAGTTGACAGGGAATTTTAAAATATGACTTGTCATATTTTAAAATTGTCTTCTAATAATGTGTTATTAGAAGACATTATTAATAGTACCTGACCACCAACTATAAAGTCTTAAGGCAGACATAAAAAATGCAGTTAAAATGACTATAAATTTTTTGACTCTACTTTATTCACATCTTTGTCCTGCTGATATTTTGAAGTGGAGCAGTTTGCTGTAGCTTTGCTAATGCTAGCATGTTTCCTATGTTTAGATAGGACCTGTTGATAATTCATAACCCATTTTCTTTGCTGTTGTCAATCGTGTGCGTTTAAAGTTGGGGTTAGATCAGGAAAGAGCAGCAGTGGTGATGCAATACCAGTGAATAAAACGGACACCTGACCTCAGTTTCCCTCTGTGTTCACATGTTGACCACAGTGTGATGCCATTGTGTTTCTTTGCTATAAGACAATCTTGGCAATTCAATTCTGATTCTAAATCATATTATGGACATTTGCAGCTGTTCATTAATTGAGATCAGTATGGAAAATCACTGATCTCATTTAATGTAGATCATTAAATGAAATCTACATTGTAAGCATTTTGTCTTATAAAAAACCAAAACAGCAAAAATCCCATAAACATTTAACACTGCCTCATCTCTACCTCTGCCTACTGTAGCAGGTTCTGATGCCTATGAAATGCTGCACCACATCTGAACAGCAGAGGGAGACATTTATCTTGTGTAACTCCTGAATACTTGTTCTATATCAGTCCTCTGCTGCATAATAACCAGAAAGTTTAAACATCACTTCAGTCCTATTTTACTCTTTTTCCATTTGGTCATTGGGAATTCTTCATTTCAGACAGGTCTGCTTACACCATGAAGAAAAAGTGTCATGTTAAAGCAAAGTCTGTGATTTTAGAGTTTGTTTGACATGGTTCAACATCCACACCTTGCCGCATGTTTGAGGAAAAGATGAAGAAACAAGAAGCCTAATAAAATGAGTTCCTCATTTTCATTGGTCCTGCAGAGCATGCGTGTCGATTTCTTTCTTCCTTTCTTCCTCTGCCCCGGCCTGCCTCGGATGTCGTAAAAGGCATTTAGTTGCTGATGAAACAGGATTACAAGTCTGGAAAACAGGGTGGAGTGAATTCAAACGTCTGCTAAATTGCCTTTTCTCCCACTCACAGTTCCCCTCCCTCTCTCACACTTCTGTTATTTTAGGGGAAGAAATCGTCTCAGGAACATGTGTCTTTATTTAAAAATAATTTTATTTTAGAATTTAAAAACATCTGTCGTTTCCACGGTCCCAAACTTGACCAACAACATATCCAGTGCATGACTTCTCTCTCCCCCAGAACCAAAACCGCTGGCTGAAGTGTGGGAAAAACCTCAACACAGATTTTATTACAGTAGCATAAACTCACACTAAAAAAATAATGAAAATTCAAACCTTTAATTTCAGTGCACATAATAAGTGGAGAAAGAATTGAATTATGACACCTGGTTGCCATGGATATGGCGTCTTGTTGCTCTTATGGAGGCCTGGTGACCTCAGGTTCTCTGTGACCTTTCAGGAAGTGTTGGCTCGCTGTGCACAGCCTCATGATGAACACGTGTTCTTGTTCAGACACAAACTAAGTTTCTAGTTGTTTAAGATTTTTTAATGAACCCCCAAACTGTGTGTCCAAGTTTAGACCACTTATTGTAGCCAAGTAGCTCCATGGAAAACAGGAAGTCATGAATTACTAATTAAAAGTGTTTAGAGCAACTAAGGAAAACAAATCGTTAACCTAATAGCATAATTGCCTAAGACCTATTATGCTACTAGGCTAACAAAATTTAAAAACAGATTTAGCTTCTTTTCTTATTTTTTACGGAATTGGTTTGAGGATTCAGTTAAAAATTCATAATTTGTCAAAATATGAATCTTTGTTATATCTTTGTTTTCCACAAGAATAAATGGATTAATATTAAAAGTAAAATTTTCAAAATGTGTCGCTGTAAACTCTGCTACTGCAAGAAAAAACAGGTCTACTGCATTTTAAGGCTTTTCACTCATCTTTTCCAGAGGCGCCAGTATGATGAGGATTCAGTATCTCTGTTGCTTATGATGGTGTGTGTGTGTGTGTGTATGACAGCGGTTTTAGTTTAGCTTAATTTAAATGATGAAAAGTTTCAAACTTTGCTCGGTCATGTAGTGGCTCTTTCATTGTCCGAGTTCTCTTTAAGGATCTCCTGGCATCTTCTTCCTTCAACTCCAGTCTGATCTTCCTCGGTTTCCATGGTGACTGCAGGTCATCACTAAAGACTCCCAGGCAGCTTCTGTTGACCAAAAGCAGCTCAGTCCTCAGCTACCTGTTGTCTTCCCTCTGCGTTGCTCTCTGAGGAGTCTCTGAGGGTTTTGTGAAGTCCTTAGTGATGACCTGGTCCTGGCCGAGCCGCCGGACGCAGCGCTGCACCACCCGTAGGACCTTCTGCAGCCTGCGGTCCAGCGCCAACAGGTGGGGCTCGGTCAGCACTGGTCTTAAAGGATCCCCGTCCAGAGACTCTCTCATGACATCGCTGAGTCTGAAGCGTGGTCGGGCCAGGAGCTGGAGCCTCAGCAGCGTGGAACGCTTTATCCTAAAAAGAAGAGGAGAAAAGATCCATGAGGTTTGGGTTCATCAAAGTCAACAGGAACGTTTTGCTCGTCTGATCTGCAGAACTCACATGCAGCACTGAGACAGTGGAGCCAGGATGGACATCTCATCATGGGAATGCTTCCCAAACCTGGGAACAACATGGAACCACAGAGCAACGCTCAGAGCCGGCCTGAGGCAGAAGCAAACTTAGCTGCTGCTTAGGACCCCCAGGCCACCAGGGGGAGCCCAATTACTGCTTGACTTCTCATTAAGAATATTAATCTCAAAACTTCTGATTTGCGTTTACATTTATCAATAACAGTCTTCTTCTATATATTTTAGGGTATTCTGGCTCTTTATTTGAAAGTGCTAGGACAGGAAAGAGGATCATGAGAGAGAGGGAAAACATGTGGCAAATGTCACCAAGCCGGGATTCGAACCTACGACGGCCACGTTGTGTTTAACCTCTGCGCCACTGCAGCACACCCTTCTAGATTTTAATCTGACGCTTTCTACATATTATATACATAAAAATATGTTTATTTAGCATTTAAAAGATCCAACAAAGCAGTTCTTGTGTGAGTAGTGCCCTGAGTGAGATTATATTGACATAAATATATCTATTTATCTGGTCATACTGACCAGTCTATATATTCTTTTTTTGTGAATATTAACTAACTGGACTCCCCTGCTAAGCAAAACGCAGTAGAAATGTTCCGGATTGTGTTTGTGCAATTAGAATAAAATATTCATGGATCTCAAATTATGATTTAATTCATTTTTGTTCAGGGAAGAATTATTAAAAGATCAGTATTAAGTCATATGATAGAAGACTTTCCATATAGTTCCATTTTATAGCACAATCAAGTAACTATGTTACCTTCAGTTATAAAAATACTGAAAAAAATGAAAAGTGACTTAAAGAAAATTTAGTTTCATAATTCAACGCCTTAAAATTTGACAACTATGAGACTGCTGATCGTCACACACTGTGTCTGGAAGCAACTTGGTAAGTAAGAAAATGTTTCCTTCAAATCAAAGTTAGGACCAAAACGGTCTGGGCCCGGTTCTGAACTCGATCCTCACCCTCTGGCGTTGTCCAAGTGCAGAAGTAATCCTTCATCTCCAAACTTGGTAAAAATCTCATAATGGTGTCTGTCCATGTTACCTGATTTAAAAAAGAAAAACGGGGACGTATTCAATTAAAAACTAGAGAAAAAACAGAAACAGTTGATGCACTGATGACTCACCTATCAGGAAGTCAAAGATGGACATGTCTATGATGTTGAGCAACCTGTTGCCAGAGTTATAAGGATACGCCTGTTTAACGGAATCACAGTAGAAAGGATTTACCTCCCACCTGCAAAGAAATGCAGACAGGAGAAGAATCTGTGCATAAAACATGGACATTTCTGAATTTTATTTTCTAGAAAATCTTCGACTTTTCAAACTCAGAAACATTCTCATTTTTTCTAGAAAATTTCTAGAAACAGCTTTTTGGGGGAAATTAACTCCTTTTTTCCCTTTGTGTATTGGCCGTAGTACACCATTGGAAAGTCTTCTATCATGTTAAAATGTCATTAATATTAACATTTAATGTGTTAATATTAATGTGCTGCTAAATGTTCTGTTTCTAAATGTTATGACCTCCAGTCAGAACTGGGAGCAGCTGCAGCTGGATTCTTACTCCTCTCGTCCGGAGAAGGTGTAGGAGCGTTTCCATGGATTCGGGATGGAGAGGCGAGGAGCCACGGTGAGGCCCGGCAGGTAGGCGGACAGGGAGCCCTCCAGCAGGTCAGGGCCCCCACACACAGCGTACTCCGTCTTACACACATACAGGCACTTGGCGAAGAAACACGTGTTGTTTGCTGTTGGAGAAGCAAAACCAGTGAAAGTCACCAGAGATCAGCAACATGAATCCTGCTGAGCCAAAGTGTTTACTGTGTTAAACTGAGTATTATAATATTTTTACTGCTTTATGGTTCAATCCATGAAAAACCCAGACTTCAGCCAAAAGCTGCATTTAAAGAAAAGAGTTTGATACTTGAGACAGTAAATATTTTACCATCTTCATGAACAGTGTCTTAAAAATATTCACACCCACTGATTTTTTTATGTGCCAGACAAATGCAAACCAGTGCACAAATATAATTTATAAGCATTTTTTTTAAATTCTTTTAAATAACTAAAAAAAAAAAAAATATTGTAAGCATTTGTTTCATGCTCAGTCAAATTGGATAAAGAGAATCTTTAAATGTCAAATTTCAAGTCTCATCATGTTTCAACATAGGTCGAGACTTTAACTAGGCCATTCTAAGACATGTAAATGCTTTGATCTAAACACTGAAGCTGACATGTTTTCACCCAGGACTCCCTCTGTGTTCAGCTTCGTCCATTTGAAAGTAATGGGCTGAACTGTAGCTGCGTTTCCATTACAAATGTGAACTAATGCTAATGTTGACAGAACACAATTTCACATTTGCGGTGTTTCTGTTAAGTAAGAAACAGAGTCAAAGTCACATGTGAATAAGTTTGTCCACATGATGAGTCATTAANAAAANAAACGCCGCAGTGTCATCATTCCTGTTGTCTTCTTCGCTGTTTCCTCCAGTAGTAACATCCTGCTGTTGATCATGTGACTCATTTGATGTGAAAAATGTGGTTCAGTTGCAGTTTTGCCAAACAAACTAATTTTGATGCAGCTGAACAACCACCTCATCCTAACGCAAAAACTTTATATTAAAAACGTTATTTCAAAAGTAGCGCGTTTCCATTAAGCAAATTTGCTTTTATTCTTATTGCTAAAAAATTTGAATCCGCCATGTTTGTTATGTTACATCACAATCACACTCTACGTGGTGAAACATCTGAGTGTTAAAAGAGGCTTATGAAGACAGCTTTTGTTTTCTTTTCCGTTAATATAGATCTGCAGCACCCAGATCCAGTCAGCACTTCCTGACCCCGGCTGACCTGGTGAGGTGAAGAACACGGCCCGCAGGTCTTCGTTGTGGGCAACGTGGAGGACTTCTCCGCTCACGTTGACTCGCCTGCCGGCCACCGGCGGAACCCTCCGGAAGTCCAGGATCCTGAAGAAACCAGGAGGTTCCAAAGAAAAACTAAATCAGATAAAGTCTCTTGCAAAAGTATTGATACCCATTGAAATATTTCTAATTTTGCCATCTTGGAACCACAAACTGATATGGAAATTTATGCTAAACCAACTCAAAGCGAAGTGGAAGGAAATGATGTTCTTTTTAAGCAGTTTTCAAATAAAGACCTGAAAAATAATTCCATACGTTTAAAATAGACGTATTTTGAACATCTATTTAAAATAAACTTCTAAACGTCTATTTAAAATAGAGCAGAGTAATTTACCAGACTAAAATAGAGTAGACTAAAGTAGTCTGCTCTATTTTAGTCTGCTAAAATAGAGCAGATTAATTTAGGCTCTACTCTGACTTACCACAATCCACAATTTGTTACAGCATATCTTATCAGTTTTGCTCAAGTAATAATTAGCAAAACTAATAAAATGATCTGGCCCAGTCAAAGTCCAGACCTAAAATTGATTGAAAACATATTTAGGTTTAATGTTTATGAATGCTCTCTATCCCATACAGCTGAACTTTAACTATTTTAAAAACTACATTCTTATAAACCCAAAAGTAAAAGTAAACTGGTTCAAGTTGTGAACAGTAAAGATGATACAGACTGCTGCAAAATATGGGTTTAAAAGTTCTGACACCGGGGAGCAAAATACAAATGCCTACCACACTTTTTAGGTTTGTTATTTGTAAAAAGATATTTAAAAGCATGCATTCATTTAAATGAATTTCACAATGTCCTCCGTAACATTTTGTAGCGCAACAAACTCGATTTTTTCATGCATGTATCAGCAGATTCACCTCAGTAAATGTTCTGTCTTATCTTTTCATCTCACTGATTCTTAACACAAGTGCAACACCCCTCACACACACACACCACACACACACACACACACACACACACACACACACACACACACACACACACACACACACACACACAC
>NW_015112674.1:96020-112281 GCF_001443285.1 Poecilia latipinna | reverse complement strand
GCACACGCACCCACGCACACACACGCACGAGCCTGGAATCCCTGCAGGGCCCGTATTTCACTCAAGTTTCACAAACAGTAATCAAGCAATCCAGTGTGTGAAGTTGAATTGCTGCTTCTAAAATTGCCGGTGTTCCTTAACCCCTCATTGCCAGCGATAACGACGAGAGCCGACAGCCGAGTCAGACACAACAAGGCGCGGCGCACTGCGCCTCATTCAGGGGAGAAACTAAGCAGAAGGTGCAGACCATACTCCTGTAGACTTTAATATGTCTAAACTCTGACATATCAGCGACATTTATAGTTATTGTTTGAGCCACTCCTCCTGCTCTGTCTGATCGTCTGTCACCACTTATGGCTCCTTAATCACACTGCCTCACACAGATGACTGTGTTTTTGGTGAGTGAATCATCTCACCTCAGCTCACAGTGCAACCATTTAAAGATGTGTGTGTGCATGTGTGTGTGTGTGTGTGTCAAGTCTGCAAACAAACTCTGTGGTTTATACTGATCAGCAAGTTGGGAAATCCTGGGCCGTGGAGAAATGCTGCAATCTTTTCTGAAAGCCACATAAGCGGTTGGTGGGAGGAGCCATGTCTGCTGTGGGATCAAGCTGAGCTGCAACTTAAACACAGATATCAGCAAACTGACGAGTCCTCCTGGTTTTTGTTTACAGGACTTCACAGGACCGGACCCATAAAAACTGGGTTATTTTAGTAAAACTGGAAAACCAGCTCCCCTAGTTTAAAACTCTGAGCTGTTCAGTCATGTGGCTTCAAAACACCTGATAATGTTTTTGCTTTTTACCTCTCAATGGAACACAAACGCGTCTACCACCTCCACATGGATCAGATAAAATACTGGCAACTCGAAGAAGAAATATTATTTATTTATATGACCACTGCAGCTCACCACTCAGGGCGGCATTGCTGCAGGGGGAAGCATCATCACTTTAAAAAACCCTCAAACTCAAACAGTCAGCCAGATGGGCCCCAGCAGGCTGACTGTTACTCCTTGTGTTTTCTTAAACATCGTCTGAGGTTTATAAAACTTAAATTCCACAAAATAACACGAGACAGAAGAAGAAAAATCCTTCAGTTCTTCTTAAATACAGCTCTAAGTTGGTATAAATCATACATATATTTCCCATTTTGAAATTTGACTGTAAATGTGGGGTCTGTGGGGTCCAAACGAATATTTTTCCAATGTGAGATGAACATGTTCTCTTAACACATGGCCTCTCCATCTCCTGACTACTACTTTTCAGTAACCTTTGCTCTGATTGGTTCTAACGTTCTTTAGTCTTCGTGTTGTCATGGTAGCAGGAATACTGATGAACCAGATGAATTTGGGCAATTACAGAAACACAGCTAATGTAAGATTACTGACACCTATTGGCAGGATCTCGGTTGAATGAGGTCAGTCACCCTAAAGGCTGTGAACCCTTTAAAGTTCACACCCAGGTTACAAATTTAGATTTTAGTCATTATTTTGTGGAAAGCATTTGAAGGGTTTTCTTTTCTTTTTCTTTTGGTGTCAAAAAAGTAACATTTTGATCATGATTGATTTACAAAAACAACAAAAAGGGTAAACTACAGAAGGGGTTGAGTACTTTTTATACACACTGTGTAAAATGTCAGAGGACGGAGACCGAACACTGTGGCTTCACCTGTCCAGGTGGAAGGCTGCGATCTCTGCGTTGTGTCTCTGGAAGTCCACAAAGTAGAAGAAGTCCCCTGGAGTTTCCTCATCTCTCTGCTGCCTGCAACACACAAACACACATACGCACACACACCAATAAAGATATCACTCACATTAGTCTGCAGTGTGTAATCAACAAGACAAATACTGTAATTCTCCCAGCCTACTGGATAATTTAACCAGATATAAATTAAGACAGAACGTGGCGTCACAGTGTTTGCTGTGATTTATTAGATTTCTCACAGACCAAACAAACCCTGAACGCCTCTGAGTCTGTTAGAAGAGCCACGTCACTTGTCATCACCTCACCTCATCGGTTTAAACATCGCTTTGCCAAAGTTGCTCATCTTCAGAGCCAGCTTCAGGTGATGGCCACTCGGTTTCACCACTGTAAGACAGACGGGAAGAAGGTGATTTACTCCTTAAAAGACTCCTTCTGTTTGTTTGTTTTTTGTTTTTTTCATGTTTCAGATAATTTAATAAAAGTTCATATCAGACGAAGGTACAAACAGCAGCTTTCAGATGGTGTTTTTTTTTATAAGGAAAAGAGCAATCCAAGCCAACCAGACCTTATAAAAAAGGATTTGTCTTCTGCTTTGGCTCACTTTTTGCATTTTAAATGTTTAAATGTGATTTGCTTAATGGGAAAAAAAAAAAAAAAAGAAAAAATTCACATCACTGTATGTGTCAACATGAACTGGGACGGTAAAAACATCGACAGAAAATTTTAATTTGTTTGTGTTTTGAGAACTAGAAAAAACATATTTACCTTCAAACTGTAGTTTATTTTGAAGAAAAAAAAAACTTCAGGCAAGTCATTTAGTTAATACAGAGCCTATAAGAACATTAATTCCCTTTATTATTTTTTTTACTTCATAATTTGGCTTTGTTGACAGAAATGAATGGCAAAACCAATTTTTAATGTCTAAGTGAAAAATGATTTCTACAAATGAATGACAATGAAATAAAAATGTGTAACATGAAATCAGAAATTACATTAATATTCACTCCCATTAAAGTGACTGACCTAATTCAACAGAGGTCCAGTCAACTGGTGATAGTAGTCTCACATTGAGTGGACTGGAGATCAGCTGAGTGCAGTGAGTTTGATTGTAGCATAAAGACAGCTGTGTCTGGAAAGTTCATCAGTATTTCTGGCATGAAAACTAAAGAAAACTCCCAACCAATCAGAGGAAGGTTTATTGAAAGGTAGAAGTCAGGGGATGGACACAAAAAAATTCTAAGGTCCTGAACATCCCCTGGAGTTCCACTAAATCATTCATGAAAAAGTGAAAGAAAAATGCAACATGAGTAAATCTTCCTAGATCAGCCTGACATCACAACCTGACAGATCAGGAAGAACGCACTAGGTCACCATGACAACGCTGAAGGAGTTACAATCTTCAGCAGCCATGGCTGAATTCTGAAAATATCTAATGTAAATGATTTTAACAACTTACTGCATAAACAAGCTTATTCATGCATGATTTTAACTTCATTTCTTATTTAATGAAAACAGTGAAATTGTGAAATTGTGTTTTTTCTATATCAGTAGAATACAAACAAAGATTTGTGAACCTTTGAAATGCAGACATAAATACTAACTGTTGGAAAAACACATGGGAAAAGACTCCATGGTAATGAGGAAGAAAATTCTGCTTTTTCACCACCAGAGGAGACTCAGTCTTCATTTTGACACTAAAGATGATTTTTGTCAAACAAACAAAATTCTTTTGATTATGATTGATTTCCAAAAGTAATAATAGGGTAAAATCTCCAATGGGATGAATACGTTTTACTTAAATACAAAAATACTGTATTTAAGCTTTAGGCTCGGTGAACCTGAACTCGGCGTCTGTAAATCACCGCCGTTCTTTGCTCTCTGTGTGAGAAAGTGAGTTGGTGTTTGGTCATCCAGCCACTGCGTTGAGCCCGTATATTACAGCGCCAGCAGCACGGCCCGACTAACCACATGCCGCGCTCCACCAAGATCCAGGGTATTATTAGTTAACAATCATTCAGAGTTTACTTTCAAAACCGTTCTGGAGCAGAATCAGAGGCTTGCCACTTTCTATGAGCAGCTGCAGCTGATGAACTGTGTCGCTATTTGCGCCTGAAATAACAAGAGTCGATACTGCAGCCTAAATTTAAACAGAATCTGCAGATTGTTCTGGTGTTTATTTCTCTCTGGCAGGGAGTCGGGTTTGTGTGGTCACCCGCTTTATTGTGCAGGGATGCTGGTGTGGGACAAATGGGACAAAAACACTGAGAATAGACTCTTTTTTCAATGTAATTCTCATATTTCCAGCTGAATGGAATAGAATAGTACCTCAAGATCACTATCTATTTTTGTATTAAAGCTGCAGTGTGTGTAACTTTTTAAAAAACGTTTTTTTACATATTTGTTAAAATTATTATTATGTGTGACATTATAATATAAAAGATAACCTGTGAAAAAAATCCAGCTCTTCTGCCTTCTCCAAGTAGTAAGTGACACCCCACTCAATCAAAAACAATCAATCAGAGCCAGGAGGCGGGTCTTAGCGCTGTCATTCACTCTCATGTCCACCCTCTCCCCTTTGCTCTCTGCCATGCTGCACCTGGTTTCCCAACATAGCCTGCTACAAATGCTAACGTTAGATAGCATGGCCACCGATGACGGTGGATAAAGGTTTTTCCTGTAGCGGTGAGTTGTTTCTCCGCCATTAGCACATTGAGCAGTGTTTTTACAAGGTTGATTGACAGCGCTAAGCCCCACCTCCTGGCTCTGACTGGTGCGTTTCTTCGATGGCAATAGCAGCTCAGGGAGGAAGTGGAGGAGATCACAGATTATCTGCCTCATATTATACTGTCTCTACATGGTGACAGTTTGAACAAATATTTTTAAAAGTTACAATTTTTTATATCTTAGAGGAAAAGTAGCAGACGAAACCCTGGGTGGAGGCTAATCTCTGCCTCTGAAACAAACCAGCGTTTTGGTGTTTTTGCCCTGCGCTGAACCTCCGATACAAAACTACCAATCGGAACCATTTTCTGTCAAAAGAAAAGCCACACGGACGAATACAAAGACACTTGTGTGTCAGTGAGTTCGGTACCAAGCAGCAACGAGACGACAAGAGACAAATGGGAAACAATGAGGACAATGTGGATGAACTGTAGAGCTGAAAAACTTAACATGCAAGAATAAAGAGCCCAGGACAGGGCCGGGCGATAAGTCCATTTGATCTATTAATACAATTTTTTTTTATTTATGATTTTACTTTTGGAAAATCTGGATTTATTTTTTTTGTCAATGCACTCCTTGGGTTTCCATTTCCATTTATTTCAGAGTGATGTCAGTCCACCCAGAGCGAGTTGAACTAACGTGTTTCAGTGTTTGGACTTTAAATTCAGGTCAACTGAACAAAAAGCAAAAAAATATAAAAATGTTCTGTCAGTTATCATATCTTTTTAAGAGAAGAATGGAAGGGGGGAAATAGATTAAAATCAGAAATTGAGCTGTATGAAAAATACCCTCTGCATGAAAAGTTCAGATTTTATTTTTTAGCTACATCACAGAGCCCACCCGACAGCCTCTGGGTAAACACCAGTGACGAGTTGAACCAACCTTGAGTGCAGTCACACGCTCCTTTTAGAGCTTTCTCATCCTGGGTGTAATCTGGAAGAAAAAAAAAAAGATTTAAACCCAAATGTTTCAGTTTGATGTAAAACAAAACTCATATACACGAGCAAAAACAATAACTGTTTTGTTTTTATTCTGGAACATGAATTATGTTGACGATTTTAATTAGGCCGTAGTGCAAAGAGTTGTCAACAATTACTGCATTATGGTATGCTGACTTAGAATTTTAACATGTTAAAAATGTTTGATGCTTGCTCATAATGGCATGCAGATATGAAAATATTTGCATGCATATATGTGGATATAGAAAATACTAAGAAAGAATGTTGTAACTGAGTGAACAGTTATGTATTGGATGAAGAGAGGGGGGTGTGAGAAAATGAATTCATCCTTCCACTCACTGCATTAAACATGTAAATATACTTCACTACTTTTCTTCTTTTGCTTGTTGTTGTTTTACATTTATTTTCTCTGTATGTAACTTTATTTATTCTTTTATTACCCTATGTTCAATAAAGTCAAACTCAAACTCAGAGCCAGTGATAGATGGCTCCCTCCCACTCATCCATTCATCCTGACCTCATCTCTACGTCCTGTTTTTTTAGTGACCTTCTCGTCTGCCTGTCTCTAAACCACTCCTCCTCCACCTCCCACTTTATATCCTCTCTGTGTATCTTTATCATCCCACTTTACAAACTATTTTTAATCCCATTCACCTATTTTTAGTTTTATTTCTTTAAAAAAGCCCAGCACAACATGGTGCAAAATTCAGTCAGATCTAAGCTAGACTTAATTTGATTTAACAACGCCGCTCTCTTCATATTCCTGAGCCAGTTTAGATGAAGGCCAACTGATCTCTCAGCTTCCTCGACCTCTCTCCTCTTTTGTTAAACAAGTGAACTCTTGCCAGTCTCTGCCAGTGGAAATGCCATTTTTATTTCCCTTCACCTGCTCCAACGATGGTCATGTTCTGCATGTCGGTGAGAAGCTGGAGGATGGCGGGGTCATCTCGGGTGTACAGGGCGTAGCGGTTGATTCCCAGGTGGAACCTCAGCCAGCTGGCGTTGGGATCATAACTCATCTTTTGCTCCATCAACGACATGTTGGTCAAAGTAGCTGCTTCTTCGAAGAGCTTCTTACGTCTGCAGAGAGTCAGACAATGGAAAAGAATTAATTAGAGCCTGCAGGATAAGTAAGTGGACTGAACTTATATAGCGCTTTTCCAATCATTTTGACCACTCTAGATTCGCACTCACAAACACTCTATTGATTTATACACCAATCAATAGGCAATTTGGGGCAAAGTGCCCAGGGGCACACCGACATGTGGCAGGAGGAAGCTAGAATCAAACCTACAACCTACCAATCACAAAACAACTAAACTATCCACAGAGCCACAGTCACCATCTGCAATAGTAGAACAGCAGTAGAAGCAAATAGTGGATCATGAGGACAGTAAGATTATCAGGTCAAGTTATATGAAAAATATCTTGTCTTTTTAATTTTACTCTAACAATAATAAGATTGTTAGTCTTATTATTACTTATATTATGCTAACATAATATAAGTGATAATAATTACTTATATTATAAGTAATTATAATATAATTACTTATAATTATATTATATTATATATAATATATAAGTATATAAGTAATATATATTACTTATATATTACTTATATAAGTAATATATAAGTAATATATTACTTATATATTAATATATAAGTAATATATTACTTATATTATGCTAACATAATATAAGTAATAATAAGAGTAATGGATTAATGGATTTTTTTTCTTTTCTTGTAATATTTTTCTTTTTATTTTCATCAACTTATCTTATCGTTTTTGTACAGCACTTTGGTGCAGTTTTAAACCTGTTTTTAAATTGCTATATAAATAAATTTGACATTGACAAACAAATCTGACATTTCCACAAAACAGTTCCAGTTTGTTTTTTTAATCTATAGCTTGAGGCAGTAGTAATCTGAAAGCAGAAGTCAGAGGGACAGAACCCGGTCCAAACCGACCAGCCAGTTGGACATTCAAACTCCATCACAGGCTACAAACAAACTGAGACAACGGAGCAAAGGACTAAAGTTCATGTTTGTTTGCAGGTCAGGTTAGCCACCTGGTCACCTAGCAACCTGAAGGGTAAACAAGGCAGCTGGGAAGAGTGTGGACAAAATGTGTACTTGAAGCAGAGTTGAGATGCAGGTTAAGCACACTGGAGCAATAAATACTAAAGTATTTTTATACTTGAATAACTGTTTTTATCTGGAGGACAGCGCTCTGGGTAAACCAGATCCAATTTGAAGTTTTTGCCCTACTTATCAAATGCTGCCGCTGACAGAAAACTAAAGTTGTAAAAGAAAAAAACCTACCATGTGCAGCCTGATACCTGGTGGTGACAGCATCATGCTACAGGCTGCTTTTACTGAGCAGAAACAGGTCAGACAGGTTAGAGCTGATGTGCTGGAAGGAACTGAATGCAGGGGAATATTGGGAAAAGTGCAGCCTGTGGCGCTGGAATGGTGTGCTGCTGGAAAGACTTTGTCTTTCATTCTTTTAATTTCATTTCTTTACTCAATCATAAGTATGAATGAAGGTATGAAAAGAAATCACGAATGAAATGGAGCAGACATAAGTATGAACTTAATATTGCACCCTCCCCCCCATTCACAACAGATAAAATGAGCTCTTCACTCAGAAGACACAAAAGATCTCACAACAAAACATCAGCTTATTCAACACCAAATCGCTTCATCATAATAATCCTGCTTTTGTTATGATCCAAATCATGGATCAAGTTTCTTTCATGATGAACTGACACCTTTAACTGAAATGAATCTTTCCATCATCGTCGTTCTCAATCAAAAATTTTTTTTATTATTTGGTTCTTTTAGAATTGTATTTGCTTTGTGTCTTTCCCATTCGCTGGAGACAAATAGTTGTTATTGCAGTACCTGTAATGCTGTGTTGCCCAATTTGACCACTTTTCTGTCAACTAGGAAAGTTTTACTGGTTCATTGAGCCAAAGAGATATTAAAGCAAAACCCTTTCCTAAGGTCAGCTCAGATTAACCATCACCATCACCTTTAACCATCACCTTTCACAGATTAAAAAAAAAATCACAAAGTGCTTCACAACAAGCTCTGAAAGACACAGAGTTCTAGATCAGTTATTGATCCAACAACTGCCTGAATCAGTGACTACCTCACAAACAGTTTGTAAAACTGAAGGTGTGTGTCTGACCGGCTGCACTGGACTCACACCATTCCTTTTCACTTTGTACACTTCAGACTTCCAGCACAGAACAGAATCCTGTCGTCTGCAGAGATAATCAGGTGGATCAGAGGTGAACAAGAAGCTGAGTACAGAGAGCTGGTGGGCCGCTGTGTGGCATGGAGTAGAATGTGAGTGAAACAGAAATACATCAAGCCCAAGTTCCATCATGGCAGAAGAAGTGGAAGTGGTTGAGGAGAAGAAATGAGATGTTCACCTGGGCAACAGGTGGTTTGAGATGCAGCCTGATCAAGAAGGGACAGAGCAGGCTGTAGTTTTTGGGAAAATGTGCGTCATTCAGCAAGATGTTGGACATCTTCTATAAGAATGTAATCTCTTCTGACATCATCTGCTGAGGTAGCAGCATCAGAGGTTGGCACTTGGCAGGACACTGACCCTAAACATGCCGCCTGACGTGGCTCATCTGTTAGAATGGCAAATGATCCTTTCACTTTACAGTTTTACACTAATTAAATGTGACAAACATGACAAAATGTGCAAAGATTCAAAGTGTTGTAATATTCATCACAAAGTCCAAAGTCTGAATCTCACAGGCAGATTTGGAAAAAATAAACCCTGAATGACGGTTTAATCTTCCAGAAAATAATCTAACAAAAGCTTCAGCAACGTTAGATTCCTTGCTGACCAGAAGACACATGCTGTCAGAGTGACATGTTTGGACGTCTGCACTTCTAAAGTGAGTATGCATCTTGGGGAAAAAAAGAGCACTTCTGTTTGTGTGCTCCAAAGCACCCTGGAGAGGTCTGACCGCTCTGACTCTGACCTTGCCTCTCAAACTGCAGCATGCCACAACGCATGCTCTCAGAGCTGAAGACTTCTGGCCTTCCATCAACATAAACACAAGACGCACTGACAAAAATAAAGTTGGACTTTCATTAATGCCCTGCGTGAAGTTGCTTTAGAACCTGACCTTTCCCAGTGTGACACCTTCCTCCTGTAGTACTCCATCAGCTGCTTCACCTGCAGCAGCTTCTCCTCTGGCTTCAACTCTGGAGTCTGGATGTTGTAGAGAGCGTGAGAGAACAGCCTCTGCAGCTTGGAGCCTCCATCATCCACTTCAGGTGTAGTCGCAGCACTTGACAGAGGTGCATGAGTCCAGTTGGAGAGGTGTGGTGTGGCAAGAGTCTCCAACCTGGGGAGGCTGAGGTTGCTGTCTGGGCTACACGAGCAACTGTTTGCCGCTCTGTGTCTCCTGCTCTGCAGCTTTGGCAGAAGAATGAAGTAGAAATCTGCAGAGAAAAGGGCTGCAAGGGTTGTAGCCAGCAGGAAGCGGTCTCTTCGCATGGTGGAGGCAAAAGAAGAGAGAGGAAATGAAACAGTTTAAGAGAAACGCCGAAGGTCCGGATTGACCCAAAAGCAAGGGATCACTTGTAGGGATCCTCCAGTCACCCGGAGCGAACAGAGCCAGATCGGAGCTGTCAGATTGTTCTAGCCTCTCAGTTCCTCAGATTTCTCTCTCTGCTTTCTGTCTCTTCTCTTCAGCCACACTTTCCATCCTCCTCCTTCCTTGGCAGGAACTTTAAAAAACAAAAAAAAAAAGAGAGAGCGGAGAGCTCGGAGTCGAGAGCAGGCGTGCGTTTGCAGCAAGTCACTGACAGCTCGACTGCTTCCAGGGACCTGCTGCTTATGAGGAGGAGCTGCTTTTGTGACTGTCTAGTGTTGCAACATTGTGGGTGTGAGCATGCACACATCAAATCACAGGTTAGCAGACCGAGACAGAGGGTGCAGCGAAGGTGCCGAGACGTAGATCCCAGGCAGAGTGACGCTGAAGCCAAAGCTGGAAGGATTCTCCTCAGAAGTCAGCAGATCCACATCCAGTCTGAGATTGAGAGTCTGTTGAGTTTGCATGTGCAAATTGTTGAGTAGAAACTTGTGAAGCGCTCTGTGGATCCTTTCTGTTTTCCCTATAAGGTAAAGCTCTCCTCTTCTATCATCTTCCTGTGTCCTTTTTAAGTCCACTCTTACTCATCATCTACCTCCTCCAACCTCATCCTTCACACCATCCCAGTCCCCCTTGCTCTCTCCTCATCTCTTCCTTATGCTTGTTTTACTTTTAGCCACAGATCTCCAGCCTGCTGCGCTCCAGGCAAAATTCCCAGCTGTATTCTCCTTACCCTGCTGCAGTTCTCACAGATCACTTCTCCTCACTTTTCACACCAATCCACAGCGAAGCACGCTTTCAGCACTGGAACGAAACAATTGTGCTGGCAAAACTTTCAAGCAGGAGAACGTTTTAAAATAAACCCTCCCTCTGTTTTGTCTGTGCCTCCCTGATGTAATCACATACAGCTCCTGAAACCTTATAGCTCCTTGTTTGTCTCCTCTCTAAAAGCTCTATGAAACTTGTGTGGTGAAGCAATCAAACTCTCAAAGGGGATTTCATAGCCTGCCTCTGTTGTTATTGTGGTATTTTAGAACATCTGTTGTGTGTGCGTGTGTGAACTGTGACAGAATTACGTGTCAGTTTCTGGGAGTAGCGCTTCAGGGTGTTTCACCCTCTCTCAAGATAAAACAGGCTGACATTGTTAATGAGGGAAATTAGCGAACGGCAGCTTTAACCTGTTATTTAGTCGGCAGTGGCAGAATTCGTGATTGGCTTCTCTACCCAAAGGCAAACGGGGTTAGTGCCATTTCAGTTATTTTGAAAACTATAACTAAAAACAAAACCAAGGAAAGAAGAAAGAGAAAAAACTGTTGCCTGAAAGTAATTATATTTACTACAGGCTTTCATTATAAAAGTATAAATTGATGCTTTTAGCTGGGAACAGCATGTTTTTGCCAATGCCAATGGCTGTGGCTGACTGGGAAAACAGAGGAAGATAGGTGGGCTTTGCAGGAAAATTTAGGGAAGGTTTGCTTAAAGTCACTGCAAGCTAGCTTCAGGAAAACAAAAAGCACGGGGGGAATGTTCTACAGATGCTCTGCCAACCTTCATTTTTCTGACAACTAAATGATTGGGAAATGGCTAATGGGCGGAGCTAACATTTGTCTAACTTTTAGCTAACCACATTGGTTTGAGCTAACTTTTTCTAACTCTTAACTCAACATTGGTTGGAATTTTATCCAACTCTTAGCTAATCACAACATTGGTTGGAGCTAACTTCTATTTTTTAGCTAACCACAACTTTGCAACAAGTAGCCCCAAATCAATGAACAGTGCTCTTATGAAAAAACAACATAGCAATTATCAAACAACTTACTTCAGTAAATGGTCAGTAGCATTGACCTCTGTTCCCACAAACACAGTGATACACTTGTTCCTGTCTGTCAGTGTTTAACCCAGTCTGTCTTCTTGACATCCCAGTCTGTCTTCTTGACATAGCCATTAGCTTTTACTGCTACTAACCATATATTTCCAGCGAACATAAATGTTTTTGGACTACGGGATAAAACCAAAGTAATGTATCACTGGGCAAATATGCGGACTCCACAAACAAAGGCCACTGTGCAGCCTGAAATTTGAACCTAGGAGTGAGCTTATAGGTGAATTTTTAAAACACGTTTTGTTTATTTGTGGGAGAAAAATGTCTATGCAACTTCAAGAGGCAGCAAAATGTGCATGTCCTGCTACGCTTTCACATGGGTAAACAGTAACTAAAGATGCCCACTGGTTTCCTTGTAACCTCAAAAACACATCAGGAACATGGTCGTTCCTTTTTTTAATGCCTCACAGTCATCAAAAAAAATCCCCTATGACACAACAATGAGATGTTTTCCCCATAAGTCTCCCAAAGAAAATCAGATTAGCAAAAAAAAAAATAAAAAAAAAATGCAAGTGCCAGTTAGAGAGTTTATTTTAGTTTCTCTATTAAATCATCGCCAACCCAAGAATATTTCCTAAAAATATCAAGGCTGTCATATTAGGAAATATTTTGTGGCATCTTCACTTAAAAAAATAAAAGCTAAAGATCTGAATCACAAGTATCACAAAATTCTTTGTTCAAAAAACAACAGCTTAGACAACGGAGAGGAAATAAGAAGAATCTGAAGAATAATAACTATACCGTAACATTTTGTTTTGGAAATTCACTTCCCTTTCCAGGCTGCTGATGTCACAGATTGATGCTATGCCTGGTTGATGCATTCTGGATAAATACTGCAGAACAAACGTTTTTACTGGACTTTTGGAAAAGGAACAAGTTTATAGAAATCCTAAGTTCACAGGACACAATAGTAGGGAATTTCATGTACTAAAGCGGCAAGAGAGACAAAGGAAGAAGTTTTTTCCCCTGTAAATCCTAAGTGGCCATATAAACTGGCTTTTATGGAAAGGTTTTCCTCCTTGTCTGGTCCACAACTGCATTCTGAAGCAATAAACACACAAAATAAACAGACGAGGTTGAGAGGGAAAGGGAAGGAGTTAGCAAGCTCTGCTATCAGAAGGAGCCACAGATGTAAAGACATAGCAGGAGGAATAACAGTTGCTTTTAAATCACTTCAGCATTATTCATTCTTTCATTCCGTTCTAATCCTTCGACATTAATCTTAACTTTGGCCTCACTGTGGGGTGAAGCAGCTACGGCTGTGGGAATACTGAAGTGATTTTGCTCCAGTTGGTTCCTTCAGAGTCCACCGGGCCTTGTAACAGAATCTTGCCAGGGTTTTTCTGCAGCCAGTAATGAACTTTTGTAGGTGGAATAAAACGATATATTGCGAAATAAGACAGATGGAGGCTCTGAAGCCAGGAGAGCTCTTTAGATCTTGGCATGATGGCAGTGTAGATCAAGAAGAAGAAAACAAGATGTCAGCCGTAGATAAGGCAGATGTATGTTACCTTCACAAAGTATTCACACCGCTTGAACTTTTACACAAGTGGTTATACTGAGACCGCAAATGTCAATGTCTTGCATTGGACTTTTCTGTTTCAGCTGTTTTATAGTTTTCTGGAAGTTTGTTCCAGATTTGTGGTGCATAGAAGCTGAATGCTGCTGCTCCATGTTTGGTTCTGGTTCTGCTTCAGCTTCTGCTTCCCCAGAATCAGAAGATCTGAGAGGTTCGGAAGGGTCATGACGATGATTAATGTGGACCAAAACGGAGACTAAAGGAGGCAGCAAGTTCAATGCAAAAGGAAGATTTATTATAAGAAATGGAAGAACTTCTAAAACAAAGGAGGGGAAAAAATTCAACTAACTAGAAACATGGAATGTGTAACCAGTGAAGAGCAATGAGTCTGAGAGGTAGATATGCAGAGGAGGGAGGGGAGATGACAAAGGAACTAATCAGAGGTAAGTAGCTGCAGCTGGGAGGGCAGCGTGTGAGAATAGATGAGAAAATGACTAGCAGCTGGGACAACAGATGAAAGTAGCAGGAATAAAACCTAAACAGAAACAAATACCAAACCGAACAAACATAAACCCAACATCTGAAACTGAACTAACAGAAAGAATAAACCAGAACGAGAAGATAATACCAAAGGCAAAACAAATACAAACTTCAAGCACTGAGCAAAATGAAAGGATAAACTGAAAGTGAAATATTATTAAAATAAGAAATCAAAAGCAGAAAAATGTCTCAATGTTTGTTTGTTTTTAAGGTACATAAAAATTATACAATTTACAACACATGATCATATTAAATGTAAGCATGAGAGTGACTTGAGCTTTTTCTGGACTTGGATCAATGTATTACAAGAATCAGAACTTTATGTCTGAAATAAGTAATAAGTGACATATACCATGGTATAAGTATAAACTTAGTAAATACTAAGTTTTGCTTTACTTAGTCTTAGATTTTTCTTTATACTTTTATAAGTCAAGTTAAGCTTCCTTATTGTATATGGTTCATAATAAGTACAATGCCTCATTTTCAGTATAAAATAAACATACTCGTAGCATACTTTGGGAAGGATCCAATCAGCTCTGCTAATCTGGTCTTGCTAAGCTAACCTCCAGCCTGGTCAGGATCTTCAGACACATTCAGGGACGGATGTGGAAACAGAAAGAGGAGAGAATGACAAGCTGAAGTGTTTTCTCGTGGTTGCCTGCTTGTTTTCATGTTTGCAGGTTACCATGGGTTCAGGCGTCGCTCTCAGTCAGACTCAGCAAGGCTAGAGGGAGAGGCAGACTTAATAGTTTTGGGAGTTTTCATGATAGTTTAGTTTTATTGTGTTGGGACGTTTTTTTATTATGTCTAATTCAGTTTATTTTCATTAGTTTTTAAGAGTGTGTTTGCTTGTTTTTGTTAGCTAAAGATCGTTTAGTTTTTTATAAGTTGTAGGTTTTTTCTTCACATTTCGTTTAATTTTTTGGTGCAGAATTTAAAAAATGCCAAAGTGCTGCACATGGATTGGGTAATAGATACTCAACGGAAGATACAGTTTTATTAAAAAATGTATTCAGTTATTGTTGAACAACGACTGACTGGTGTTTTCTCCCAACTTTTGCTAACACCATTTAGCGGACTAGCGTTATCTGCCAACAACTGCTGGTGTGTGGAAAAAAGATACATTTCAGATCAATTCAAAATATTCAAAATAGATCCATAAACACAAAATGAAGGCTATTAGATCTATAATTTCAGTATATTATAGTTTTATGAACGAACAGTATATTTCCAATCAGTTAGATGTTTTCCTCATTAATTACTGTTTTTTTTTATTTAAGTTAATGAAAATGTTTTCTCAGTTTCAATTTTCGTCATTTTGTTAGTTTTGGTTAATTATGATAACCTTGTGGACAAAAACAAAGCTGATCTCTTATTTTGGCTGAGTTGTGACAAGCAGGTGGACAGCAGGGGGAAATGTGCAGAGAAGATTTTACAGATGCACTTGCGCTCACACACACACACACACACACACACATGGACACGCACACACAGTCGTGTTTTCATCACTTGTGGGGACTTCACATTGACATCCATTAATTTCTACAGCCTAACCCTTACCATAATCCTAACCCTAAACCGAACCATCACATACTTATCCACTAACCCAAAAACAACAATTTCTCTCATGGGGACCTAGAAAATGTCCCCTCAAGAAGCAATGGATCCCATAACCCCACATTGCAGACAGAAATAGGTTCCCATGAGGATATGAAAACCTTGTACACACACACACACACATAAAAAAGCACACACAAAAGAAAAAATGCGCCGTTAAAAAAAAAAAAAAAAAGCGCTTTCCTATGCTTGTGAAACGGAGCGTTGCCCAAAATTTCCTGAGCAGAGCTCCAAATTTCAGAGCAGGAAGAATGTGAAGCATGCTTAGACTTCTCTTTTCATAATATGGTTCAAAACTGGCAGAAAAGTAACTTTGATGAGTTTGGAAGGCCAGTCTAACCTCAAGCATTTTAGGCTTTCTTGAATGAATTTCCTTCTGTTGAATATAAACACAGATGAAAATGAATGGGACGCTCCCTGTGAGCGGCAGGCCGGGTCAGCAGGAGGACATTCAGAGTCTGAGCAGAATTTTAAACCAGCAGCTTGAGTCTACTGCTGAGGTCAGATACTCCACCAATAAATACAGAATAAAACATACCCTGACGACATCACATTTTTAATGCTGTTGTTGGTGATGTAGGCAGAAAAAAAGAAATTAGCTGAGAACAACACGTCAGATCAACTGCAGAATAGACCCTTTTCACATGACGTCACACAACCTCCGTTTTGGCTCGAAGCTGTGTATCCTTAGTTC
>NW_015112674.1:55641-90942 GCF_001443285.1 Poecilia latipinna | reverse complement strand
GAACTAAGGATACACAGCTTCGAGCCAAAACGGAGGTTGTGTGACGTCATGTGAAAAGGGTCTATATCATTAACCATAGAAAAGTTTTGACCAAGCATCTTATTTACAAATAACACAGAATGTCAAGATGTCTCTGCTTTTTGGTTTATGTACAACTAAACTAAATCTATCAAGTTATTTTAGATTTGCAAGACTGTTTTCTGACTCGAGTTTGAAAAAAACTGATGGTGTCAACCAGGACATGCTAATGCAAAATACCTCTGCTAAATGCATACTGCATGTTATAACAGTCATGAGATGTCATACAGAAACAGTCTTCAGTCAGAGGCCTCTTCAGATTCGTTTCAACACTGACTGCTACCAGATATCCTTCCTGCCTTCAGTATCACATCCACAGCAACTTTTTGAAGGTATATGGACAGCATTTTATTTCTCTTTAGAATAAATAAAGTATTTTTCAACTGAATTGAACTTAATTTCACAATGGAAAAAGAGAGGCTCCAATACATCACTAAAAACCAAAAATTAATATGACATTCATGTACATGATTATTGTATTTGATCCTCTGAAAGCACTTTATTTTGCTTCAGTTTTCCTGAAGTTTTTCAGTTTAATCCACTCTCTGTTTGAATGAAAAAAAAAAAAAATCAAGCCTGTACAGATAGACAATGCTGCCCTGGTCCACTGACACACAAACACACACACACACACACACACACACACACACACACACACACACACACACACATACAAATCCTCCCATGCAAGCTCGCACACATATGCAGCGGTCACACAGCGTTTGAATCCCTCACCGCTAAACACAGATGGGATCTGGAAAGAGACATAGTTGTGGCCAGCCAAGAATCGGACCGGCTGGAGGCCAAGTCGACGGTTCAGCGTCGCTGCCGGCTGAACTGCTGCTTTGTGTTAACCCGTCGTACAGCAGGAGGATCACTTCAGCTCACACATTCGCTCGTCAGCTGGTGTAGGTTTATTTCAAATGAATCTTGGCGTATAATTCTGTTTTTTCCTTTAAACATTCTTGTCTTAAGTCTTCCTTCCAGAACAACCAGCCTGGTGACGACACCAGGATGTCTTTTATTCTCATCTGATTTATTGCAGCTCAACACTGAAAGAACATAAGACTCAGCAACAGAGTCTCAGTGAATTCAGAGAGAGAAGGAAGATAAGAATATGTTTTTAAAATTCTAAACGTGAACACAAGTTCAGTAGTAGGCTGGTAAAAACCAGTCCTTGTTTTGCGCTTTGCTTGGTACAACTGTTCAAACATGAAATTTAAGTTTGAAATGACTGGATCTGATTTTACCTGATCTCTAACATCTGACCGTACTGAATGTAACGCAGCAGCTCGACCATGAAGGAAGCTAACGCTACGAAGAGGGAAAGAACCAAAACAGGAACAAAGAGAAGAGTCCTGAACTGAACAACATCTTTACCAGGAATACAATAGCTGTGTTTCCATTAACCATAGAACTGAGGAAAATGAAATTTCAAAAGTAAATTTGCTTAATTGAAACGCGTCAATTTAAAAAAAAAATTTAAAAAAAAGGAAAAGATTTTGTGTTAGGATGAGGTGGTTTATGGGCTGTTTTGAAATAGATGAATTTAGCAAAACTGTAATGGAAACACTTTTCACATGATCAGCCAGATGTTACTGATGGAAACAATGAAGAAGAGACCAGGAAGTGGTAGCAGGATGACGGTTTGTTTTTATTTTTTCAGACAGCTGACTCCTCCAGAGCTCTCACTTCATCACAGACTATAAAAAGATATGTGTCATTCCATCATATTGAATCCAGAACTCTTGGTCGACTACAATTTACGGAAATTTGATCAAAATGGACTGAACAGCTTTTTTCATTTCCTCTGCTGCCGTTGCAAAACCTACAACTCTTTATAGGCAGACTCTAGCTATAAAAGAGCTTAAACGTCATTTAAAACTGTACTTAGTTAAATATTGTTACATATTTCATTTAAATTTCCATTACTAAATTTTATATGTATTTTTGTGTTTTCTTTTTAAATGATTGTATTTCATAAATTTATGATCAACTGATAAAGGATTATTCTTGGATGATATTATTTTTTCTATGCCGTTTGGGTGGAGGCTTTATGTTAGCCCACTGGGCTTCGGCTTCTTCCTGCATTGTTATCATTACTGTTATTTTTTCTTAATATATATGATCTGTATTTCAATTGTGCAAAATAAATTGAACTAAACGACAATTCTAAAATAGTGCAGAAATTTGTATGTAGCAGCCAAGATAGAGCAGAATTGATGTGGTGCTTTCTGCTGTCCCCCAACATATAGAAATGTTCTGAATGAACACATACTGCTTTTTACAGCTTTTGGAGAAAAAGTCCACTTCCTCCCCTGGGCTCTCATGAGCTCGTAATGTCAGTCCATCTGGAGGCTCAGCAGGTGAACGGTCAGAAATCCGTCCACACATGTTTTTGATCTCAGCAGCTGCACCACTAAATGTATTTGTAATTTCAACTATTTGCTGACTTCATGCCATTTCTTCAGTTTTATGGATGTAAAACAAGCACAGTCGTGTGTGTGTGTGCGGGGGTGTGTGTGTGTCTTTTTTTTTATAACTGAAACAAGAATGTGGCTGAGAAGCATAAAATAATGAATGCTACTACTGTTCTTTAGCACATAAAGGAATAAAGCCAAACCACAAGCCAAACTGAAGTAACAAGTTTCAAAAGTTAAAGAGGAATTTAAGCTATGAAAATTACAGACTGAACTCACAGATGTTTGCATATTTGCAAAATGAGGATCAGTGTCTGAACATGCAAATTTGTGGGTTTATTTCTGTGAGTTTGAAAGAAAAAGAGCAAAAAAAAAAAAAAAGAAAGACAGATGAGGTTCAACCAAAAGTTGTAAATCTAGTGAACTTTGGCATGTTCACGCTGCTAACATTTTTAACAAGAATACTGAGCTTCACATGTTTGGTTTTTATTAAGCCAGACTGTTGAAACACTAATAATGAAATATATCATTCATTAACTTTCTTTGGCACATTCACTCCCTAAAATTTACAACAAACAAACTGAAAAATTTATATCTAAACATAAACAATTTTTATAACATTTATTTTGATAACCTAAATAAATATTTAGAAGTTTTAGTCTTAATTCTAAACTTGTTGCAGTCCATAAAAAAGCTGCATCACCACCCAGTTTAGTGATGTCTTCACTCACTGCCTACCAAGATGTCTGCCCTCCCATCAGAAAAATCAGCAGTTCTTCTTCAAGACAGAATTAAATCAAGATATGCTCTAGAAAATAGCAACAACATTTGAGGCTGGTTAAAATAACTTTTCTACATGTCAGGTCAGAGTCACCCTGACCTCCAGCTGTCCAGTTGTTGACATTTTCCGATGTGTAGGTTAATGATTAACAGGCAGAACTGACAAAAGGTTTTCATAAACAACCCTGAAAACCTGAGGATAATGACTGGAAGTATGAAGAATTACAGTTGCATCAACAAATACAATTGTAACAACTAAAACAATTAAAAAGTAAATATTGCAAGGAAATGAAAGCCAATCAGATTTATTTTTGGAAGCATGCAAAGGTGGAGGTAAATAGAAAATTAGCCAGTTATTTTATATATTGGTTAGATTGCTGTCACATTTCTCCACGCGGCCTGCAGTGGAACGCTTTGGAAAGCCACCAGAAGTGAAAGGAAAGAGTAGATGGGAATGTTCCTCCACTTATTCAAAAACATGGTGACAATCTGCAAAGAATATAGAGCAAATATACAAAAAAAATCAAGTTCATTCAAATTTTACTAAGTTACATTTCAGTCCAAAGCCAAATGAAGATGTGTCAAAATAAACATTTGTCCTATTCTCATCACCCAGGATGAAGAAGCCTGGCTCTGTTCTGGCTCTGTTCTGGCTCTGTTCTGGCTCTGTTCTGGCTCTGTTCTGGCTCTGTTCTGGCTCTGTTCTGGCTCTGTTCTGGCTCTGATCTGGCTCTGTTTGTGGGACCGTTGGAGAAGATGATACAAGACAGATTCTTCATGAAATCAAGGAAATTATGGATCCTCTTCAGGAGACTGTGTTACAGTATCTTCAGTCAGAGGCTTCTTCAATGTCACTGTAACACAGACTGCTACGGAAGATCCTTCCTGCCCACAGCCATCAACAATAACTCTTTGAAGAACCTTAAATACTATGAGCTACACCTTTAGGCTTAAAGTATTTTTGAATTAAATGAGAATTATAGTCATAATTATTAATTAGATTTTAGCTCTTTACAACTTTTTTATGGGTTTTAGTTGATTTTTCTACTATACCCAGCCTTGGTTTCCATTTTGGACTGCTTGATCTGATTCTTCAGACTGCTTGCACCCTGTGAGTAACACATTATTGGTTAATTTAGGTTAAATTGGCCTCTATTCAACTCAGACTGGGTAGGTTGTGTTTGATGTTGTTCCCAGGTCAAGGTTCTGACTTCACAGCACACAGCAACCAGAACTTTTTCCTGGGTGTCGTCAGCTTTAGCTCTTACAGGGAGTTTTTGAAATGTTATCCTTTCTAACAAAGCAAAGGTGAGCAACTGAATGACATTTTGGCAGGCGACACGTCTTAGCTTCCCTTCAGTTTTTTTCATCCACAGCTGCTGACAGTCTACCTGCGTATGTATGGAACAGGATGTAGTGAAACATCTGAAGTTTGGTGGAATGGTGTAGATTTTCTTTGCTCGACACTTTCAGGAACACACTTTTTCTTACCTGACTAATCTCTACCCATACATGATGGGTTTTGGTGCAATGTCAAATGTCAGTAGTGAAGGTAAAGGTGATCATAGTCGAATAGTTGAAACATATCCATATCAAATATGAAAATGTAAAACAACGTTGACATATTGATGTCAACCAATTAAAACGTTGTTGACTTTACAGTGTTTTACGGAGGTTAAAACCTTTACGGCAAAAGCGATGCCTTCTCGCGAGAAGGCAGCGCCCCCATGTGGTAGTTCTGCAACAGTACAATAAAGGGCTAACATTTTTTGGAAGGATCTGCTGCTCAGTTCCTTGAAAAACTAAACAAATTAATCTCAATAAATTTATATATGATCGAAATGTAAATATATTTCACCAGTTAAGTTTAAAAGTGAAACAAGAGTGAATGGAGAAGACGTCATATGTCAATCAGTACAGCGGGTTTATCAACAACTGACCAATCAGCGGTCGCGATTTGTCCGGAAGGAAACGCCCCTTAATTGGAGGAACTGAACCTCAGACAAAGTTAAGGTATCATTATTGCGGTCGTAGAGATTTGGTGAATAGTTACCGAGGAAAAAAAGGTCAAATGTTTCCAGTGGGTAACATGCAATGAAGGCAATATTTATCCAGATTATCTGAATAAAGTTTATTCCATTTCCAAAACACAAAGTTTGTAAAAATGTAAAAGATGGATAAATACCTGCTGGCGAATCTTGTTCTACTTCAGCTATTCTCTATTTTGAAAGGCCCCAAAATGTCCCTACCCAGTTAACATAAGGGCAGCAAGCTGTTGTGCATTACCTGATTAGCCGCCTTGGAAGGCAGAACCGCCTCTTCAGAACAGGAAATGTTGATGTACATGTGAGAGCTTTGAATTGGAATAGTCCAATCCTTAACTGCATCAGCAGCGAGAGACTGAGAAGAACTCAGATCTGTGTTTGGGGTTAGAATAGAGCATCAATAGTGTTTACCTCAGCTGCTGCTGATGTCTGGTGAGTTTTTCTGGGGTCTACCAACCGCCCTCTTCCAAAATCCCAAATTAAACTCCAGTTAAGTTGCAGTTCGCTCAGGCATAAACAGCAGCTCAGTGACCTAGAACAATAAACAACTATTTAATTAAAATCTTGAATTCCTGTGGTGATGCCTAAATTATTCATTTGTCATTATTTTTTGAGATCCTCTGCTGTTATTGATCAACAGTTACAACGTTAAAATCTTTTTTTTTCTACTCATTTCTGTATAACATTTTAAGTGGTGCGTTTCCCAATTTGACCGCTAGATGGAGTCAAATGACAACACATTTAAGTGAGCGAGTTAACCGGTTAGTTTTTGTGTAATCTTGGATTTGACAACAATAATGACATAATTTAATTAATTAGTAAGATATTTAAAGCGGCAGTTGCTTCGGACACGTTTCTCCTCCTCCTCCTCGGACCTCCACGCCGGCAGCAGCTCCTGTAGTCTGGATAATTAGAATCTCATGACCCGCCCTCTCACTCCCCCCTCCTCTAACTACTCTTGCAAATAAAACGTTCATTCGTGTTCTTCTCGGTGATGGAGCAATGAGGATGCCGAAACTGGACTTCCTGTAGAGCTTTTCCCTTTTCTACAACCACTTTTCTTTCTAACTTTTATTTTTTTGTCCTACCTGTTCGCTGCCATGCTGCGGGTCATAGTAGAGTCTGCCACGGGTCTCCCCAAAAAGAAACTCGGCAGTCCTGACCCAATCGTTTCTGTGACTTTCAAAGGTACGTCTCATTTCAAGGCAAATGTTCCATGTTCAGACTGATTTGAAAGCCAATATTTTGTTTTTGTAAAAAGTTAGGTGAAATTTAAAGAAAGAAATTACAAATATTTATTTAAAACTTGATCATGATTGATGTGCTATATTTATACATTTCATTAATGCTAAATTGAAGATATACATGTGGCTAATTTGACCTAAACAGGATCCTATGTTGTAAAACAAAAACTTTAAAATTGCCAGCTGGGGAGTGGCTGATCCTGGATCTACAGGAACACACACACACACACCCTCACGACTGTGATGACTAAGAGAAACGAGCTGGAAATTATGGAAAAAATTATCCTGAAGCTACAAAATTACTGTAACTGTAGTGGAAACGTTTAGATGTTTGAGTCAAAGTTTTAAATCCTGATAATTCTAGTTGAGCTAAAGTTGATGTCAATCAACAAGTGTTGCAGGATGCTTCCTGGGTTCAGGCACTCCTCCCATGATGATCTTCATCATCATCTGTCAACGATGACAACCTTCCTGTTTTCATGAAGCGTTTCTCTTCCAGATGAGAAGAAGAAAACCAAATCGATTGACAATGAAGTGAACCCTGTCTGGAATGAGGTAATCAGCAGAAACACTCATCATTCCTCCAACTCAGCACATCATTACTGTGACCCCATCAGAGTGACCCCTCACTGTAAAGCAACACCAATCAATAGTTTAATATCATCATGAGATTGTCCCAGTACAGCAGTATTTACTCTTCGTGTTCCTTCAGGTGCTGGAGTTTGATCTAAAAGGCGTTCCGCTGGACTCCGGCTCACAGCTAGACGTGGTTGTGAAAGATTACGAGACGATTGGGAAAGATAAGTGAGTTAAATACAGCCTGAAGGCTTCTTGGGCTTGCTGTTGGTTTTACACAACAAAGGGATTTCAGTAATGAGGTAGTCGGCATCAACTCTTTCCTTTGATAAAACCTTAAAGTTGCCGTTGTACAATCTGAGTTTTTAGAAAACCTTTCTTCCTCTCTGCAGCACTGATTTGTCTTCCAAACACATTAATGAGATTAATGAATAGTTTTCAAGGAAAGTTTGACAATTTCAGAGAAATGAAGTTATTGGCTGAATCCACCCGATCACACCCACTTCACCATGCTGAGACTTGCTGGACGGTGTGGGATGACAGAATTTGACTGAGTAACAATGCCTCTCTGTTAGTTTTCAGTCTGAGTTGGATTTGTCTACAGAACGCTGAAAATTTCTGCTGCAAACAGGAAGAAACTCGACCACTGTGAACTACTACAGCCATAAACTGGATGTTGCCTTTTAATTAAAGAAACATGTGGGTCCAATCTGTGCCAACCACAAAAGACTTTCTATCCTTGTTGACCATCACTAGTTATGGCGACAAAGACTCGTCTGATACTGAAAGAACCTCCCAGAGTTAGAGAATTGTTTTTATAAATATAAAATATGTAAAGCTGTATCCAAATTTTCTTTGCATGTGCTTTGCTGAGTAAAAGTTTCCCTTGTGTCTGGGCAGTCATTCGGAGGGAGGTGCGTTTCCAGAGCATGAGCTCAGTTTTCCACTCTGCTGTCCTGCCTGACACACTCCCAGAAGATTTAAACTGTGCTGGCAGAGGGGAGCAGTGCTTTCTCTGAAATAGTTTTCCAGCTGCTAATGGGTTATTTCCTGTTATCATGGCAACAGGTTGGTCTTGATAACCAGATTTTCTTTTTAAAGAGCATTGTGGTGCAGAATCTTGTACGTGTAATTGTTAGCATGTCTTTGTAGGAAAGATCAGAGCTCTGAATCCAGAGCGTTTTAAGCATGAGAATGGAATTCCTTTAATTACCCCAATGGGATCTGAGCATTGGCATGAAAATGGACAACCCAGATTGTTTCTGTGGTGGCTTAAAGAATGCAGCAACTGTACTCACATTAGCAGATCAGAAGAATATTATGTTTTAAAGCAGATATGTTGCCAAATACGATGCTGTGAAGCTGAAACCAACACCCTTCTAATCCTGTAAGTCAGGGGTCTGTAGCGGGTTTCCTTTTTCATATGGCATACACACCCGACCATGGTTAGGATCCACCATGTTTCCTCAGGAATAATTCTGGAAGTGTCTGTAAGACGGGGCAACTGAAAAAATAAAGCTCTGACACACTGACCTGAATAGGAAGTCATCAGGAAATTTGTCTCTTTCCACATGGCTGGACTGTTTTCTAAAACCCAACCTCTTTGCGACATTAATCCACTGATATTTCTCTAACTTCTCCTCTGTTCAAGGTCAAAAGCCTCATTTTCTCAATCCTAAGAGAAGTTATTTTGAGCTGGACAGGCTGATCTGAAGATCAGTCTAATTCGGTAGTATAAAGTAGCTGAACTTCAAAGTTTAATTTAAGGGACTGTTGGAGTTAATTTTGTCTCTGTTCACTACCCAGGACCTGACCAGAACCCCTCAGTGTAAATTACCTTGAAAAATAATGAGATGATGCCGAAACATGATCAAATGTTTTAAGCCATACATGTCGTAGAAATGGATATAGAGTTACATTCATCGTCCAGTGCTGGAGCCACACTTGGCTCACCTAGGGATGTGACCAAGTGAGGCAAAGATTGTAGAGTTTAGCTTTTTTTCTTCTCTGTGATCTGTACCCTCCCTAAAGGTTAGTCTAATCAGTTTCAGTCTGTTTATGTGTGACTGATAGCAGTCACACATAAGAGGCTAAAAGAGAGAGGAAAAGACGGAACCCATAACAGGACATTAAATTATTTCAGGGTTGTCCCCTCAGTCTTTTAGCTCTGCCCAGGGTTTCCCTGTTTCTCTGGCCTTGAGGCGATGGAGGCAGCTGAGAGCTGTGGTCTTTCCTTGTTGCCAAGTGTGTGTGACTAAAAAGCTAATAGCAGAAACAGAACAGGGCTGCTGGCCATTGTCAAATGCACAAGAATGCCTTCACTTCCTTCTGGGCAGAACATTTCTCCTTAGGGTAGGCCACAGAAGTCCAACCTGACTCTTTTATTTCAAAAATCCTGAACACAACTGGATGCTTGGTTTAAAGAACCATGCAAGTATCAATTTTACTTTGAAGATCACTCTGACTGCCAATGTGCAAGTGCAGATCAAGGTGAGCTACTGAAGGGTCAAGAAACTATCACTTGTAAAAACTAGGCAAAGTTGAGAGCCTCCATATAAAGGATGCCTTCACTCACACACAGCACAGTGGGTCTGATTGGATTGTTGGCTGTGTGGTTCCACTGGTGATCAGACATGTTTCTGTGCAACAAGTTGGAAAGAGAACAGAGAAACGGAAACAAGTGGAGGCTGATGTTTACAGTAACCACTGAGCTGCATGCAGCAGAACAGAAAGAGGATACTATGCTTTCTATAGTTCATCGCTGGAAAGAAGCAGCGAAATGGTTTGTGACTGAAAGCCTGGCACTGAGGACAACTGGAGCTGAACTTCAGGACAGAGGGCATCTACTGAATGGTTAAAAAAAAACAACAGAATTTGTATTGAACTTTTCCAGTCACATCAACCAATCAGAGCTCTTTATGCTAGATCAATATTCAACCATTAACTCAGACATATATACAGATTATCTGGCAACTTGCTGCCCTTCAAGCTTTAAGCTGGATTCAGATCTTCAGTTTTTTTTGGAATGCAAAGCAACCACTCCACACCCACACTGACTTCACTGGGAAAATGTTGCAAGTTGTAACTCATCCATACAAGCTGGTTTTATGCAAACAGAAGTCATGTACTTTTGCCATAATCCCCAGTCTTGGCATCTAGATGAAACAAACAGTTCAAAGCACCTCAGGGCAAAATTACCTCTGGAAGTGACCTTCACTAGTACATATTGTAATGCCTTACAAGTGGAGCCAAGCTGTAAAGTTACCTGGATTGGATCCACCTTGAAGATCAAGATCTGAACAAAAATGAATTCTGTTCAGTTTAGAACTGCATACCCTCTCCATGACCCAGAGCTTTAGCATTGGTTTCTGACCAAACATGCTAACACTGGGGAGAGAGGTCCACTCATTTAAGTCATTATGGTTAAGAGCTGAAGAAAAGATGAATCAAAAAGAACTATGACTCTACATCACTTCCTTCTGTGTTCAATAGAAAACCCAGTATTCTTGTTCTTTTACTAAATGTGTTGTGGCTGTTTGGTGCTCTGGCAAAGAGACTCTGCTTCTTGAAAAAAGGGGGCTAGTGTAGTAGATGTATTAGTGGGCTGTTATGTCCCACATAGGGATGTCACTCCAGCAGCAGACTAATGTTGTAGAGGGGTGGGAGGCGGGGTTTGAAGGATGTGTGAAGATCTGTTCAAAAGACTGCATGTGTTCAGGCTGCTGCGGCTGCTGCTTTCCTCACTGAGGAAGTGATCCTTCGTCTTGGACTTGGGAGTCTAATATCTAGCTCATTCTAACTATATGATCAGAGGTTTTAGACAGTAAATGGACATCTGTTAATTGGAATGTTCTGTTCTTTATTAAACCAAAGCTAAACACACTGGAGGCCTTTTTGCGTCAAGTGTTTTTAAAGCGTTTCTCATCTCTGCTGAGAACAAGAAGCCAAATGAATGTTTTGCTATGACCACAAGGACAAGTGGCACTGCTGTCAACTGAATATGAATAAGTCAGCTTGTTGACAAAGGAAGAACTGTTTACCTTCAGCCATTAAGTGATACAAAGGATTATATCCTGCTCATATTTCTCTCTGACTCACCACGGCTCAACTAAAGACTCATAGCCTGATTTAGCCACTGGATATTTACAGAGGAAGTTCATAATCCCAGCATGTTCTCTGTAAGCTGTTCACTGTCTGTTTAGAAGGAAATTGTTGTAATGTGCCCTCATCTTAATGCTGGTGTTTGTTAATCATGGGTGGATACAGGTTTAATGTACAACTTGATGTCTTAATAAGTGAACTCTTTTAGCTGAAAGTGGTGCAACAGAAACTCATTGAACTGAACAAGTTAGAATCCAGAACTGGTGCTCCATTCAGCAGATGATCCAGGTTTGTTCTCTGAAGGGGAAATTGGTGACGGAGCAATGCAAGAGCTTCATCTCCCTGGAGCTCCTCCTTTAAAAAATCCTCTTGACACAATTCAATTTTAAAAGGACCTCTGGGTATTTTTCTTTCCAGTGTGAGACCCCCACTTCAAAGTTTACAAAGATGAAACCTTTTTTTTTCTTTTTTGTTTGTTGTGCTCACTTTGGAATAATCATGCACAACCACCGTTACTCTTTGCTTCAAAGATTTTAACTTTAGTTTTGTCTAAAATTGTGTCCTATGTGTCGGTGTAGTGACCAGTTGTGACTCTGCCTAATAAATTCATGCTCCAATTTACTCTCACAATTGAGGCCCTACAGTCTTTTCCATATTCTCCACATGACAGATCTGTCTCTCTTTCCAGTTGCCACTATAAACCTTTTTGGTTGGTCTACAGATCTAAGGTCAAGCTATAACTGACCTACTTCCCTCTCCATTGTTATTTGCTTTTAATAAATTTTTTTTCCTGAACTTGTAATGTAGTTGTCGCAGTGTTGACAATTGGTAGCAAAACACTTCATCCCCTTTCATTTTATATATCAGGTGTACATTTAAGATTTAGCGAGTTGCCAGCTAGAATCAGTGGTTGTCATATCAACGAGCAGCTTTTGTCCCTCCATCAGAGGGCGGGATCTTGTATCTGTGATGTCATGTCACAGTATGTCCTACCCAGTCAAGCAGGTCATTATTTTCTTCTTCTTATCCTCCTTAGTCTTGTGTTCATGTCTTCACTGAACTTCTGGATTTATACTGAGATTAAGTTCTAGACATTTTGTAAGCTCAGCTTACTAACTGGGTGACTTATAAAATCAATTGACTGCATTGTATTTTAATTGACAATGCTAAAGGTGGCTAAATTCAAATGCACCCCGCATGAAAGATTTTAAACCATTAAAAGTGTAGTATGTAACTTTTATAAAAATGTTTTTAACTCTCACCATGTTGTAACAGTTTGAGACAGATAGTCTGTAAAAAGATGGATCTCCTCCACCCTGAAGAAATGCACAAAAAAACAACCAATCAGAGCCAGGAGGAGGGGCTTGGCGCTGTCAATCAACGTCATGTTCTCTACTAAATGGGCTAATGGCGGAGAAACAACTCGCTGTAAGAGGAAAACTGTTGTCTGCCATCATAAGTGGCTTTGCTAACTAGCATTAGCATTCACAACAGGCTCTGCTGATAGGGAAAAGCTGTAGTGGTAGCAGAGAAGAAGGGGTCGGGGTGACAAGCACCAAGACCCGCCCCCGTCTCTGATTGGTTGCTTCTAGTTGGCACCGGGAGAAGACGGAGGAGTTCAGTTTTTTCAGATTATCTCTCATACCAAGTTGTCACAACATAGTTTCAACAAATATGTAAAAAACATAGTTTTTTTTTTTTTAAAGTTGCATACTCCAGCTGTAAAAGATTGATGAAGAACTTCTCAATTTTAAGTATTATTTAGAGCATTACTGATAATCATCTTGGTAACAGCAGGGCGGCAGCACATGATCCAACAAGACATGAGAATCCATGAACCACTCCACCAGCCCTGCTGTTCACACAGCTCAGTGCACGATGAGGTCCCAACGCTGCAGCCTCACCTCCACATACAGCAGGTGATGAAGTCACCAACTCTGGTAGTTCTCAGCTGTTTGGACACTAGCAGTGTGCAGAATCCCGGGCAGACAGATTGAAGAGTGAAATGATATTCCTCGTGGTGAGTTTTGTTTGTCTGTGAAAGGCAGGGCTTGTTAGCTCTGGGTGGTTTCCCTCTCTGGGCTCTTTCTGTGAATGTGACCTCAGCTGAGAACACATCAGCATATCCACTGTCCCTGTCACCGAAGACATCCTGACCGACTGCAGCCAAGCCGGTCTGCAGACTGGATGTTACGGAATAAAATCAGCAAAGCAGGCATGCTGACTTTTACCTTACAACATGGAAACAATTCTGTTTGCTGTTTTTGATTTGTAGATTCCTTGGGTCCACTAAGGTCTCTCTGCGAGATCTTGCCTCTGGAAAATCGAGATCTCTGCCATGCAAAAATGTTCCTCTGGTCAATGAGAGCGGGAAGGGGATCGGAGTGAGTGTTGTATTGTAAAAGTAACGTTAAACAAGTCGAATGAAACAGAGCTGAGCAGGTTCTCATTTCCCTGTAGGCTACGATAGACCTGGTGATTGCCTATGACCCTCCAGCCAATGCCGTGCCGAACCCCAATGACCCCCAAGATGGAAATGCTGCAGTGGACGCCGGTCTGTTTGTTTCATAGTGAAGCATTGCTGCACGACTGGATTTAGTTTGCTGAATCTCGGGTCTTTTCTGTCCTTGGTGCCTATCAGGAGGGGGTGAGGATGAGGAGGGGAATGAGACTGTTCCAGACGGGGCCCAGAGTGGCCCAGCTGGAGCCCCTTCGTCCTCCGGTCAGGCTGGGGCTCTTCGCCAGAGGCTGAACCGGGCGCAGAGTCGCCACCGACTTGCCAATAAACCCCAGGACTTCCAGGTCAGTTCAGTAGTTTTTATTTATGGACATTTTGGTGGTAATTTTTCATGACTTCAGAACTGAAATGCATATGCTTCTTCAAATCATCCAGTTGTGTTGCAGTAGAATAATTCCTTACTGAAAAATGTACAAGAATCAAACATTTTAACTTCAATTCATAAAGAGTGGAGCAAATCCTCTATTAAGAAATAACTGTTTTTAACAAAGTCATTGGTGGGAGCAGGTTGTGTTCCAGCCCAGCGGGTTTATCTGGTATTTCAAACAACTCATGAGGCCATGACTCTGACTTTGGGAAAGGAAAAGGCCCACAGCATCACATATCCTCCACTGTACATAACAGTGGATGTGAGACTTGCTTCACCCAAAAACACCACCTTGAATATCTGTTGCCAAATAGTTTTAAGCATATCACACTAAAGCATATTGTCGGTGCATCCAGCGGTAGCTATGGAAACTTGGTAAAACCAAGATGTGATTTTCAGGAATCTGTCAAGGTGAGTTTGGAGGTTTAGCTTCATTGCCATCCTACTCATCATTAAGCCTGTTACAAATCATTACTGTTACAATAACCAATGAATCAATTAATCACATGACGAGTTAAAGCCAGCTCGATGACTTCCATTTACAGGATTGTTTTCCTTGTCATTCTGCCAACAGAAGTCTTCATTATGGTTCATTGGCCTCAATTATTCAGTTTTATTTACTGTTTCTGTTATTTTCTTTTTTTATTCTGGATATTTAAAATGTATTTCACTTCCAGTGTTAAATGTTTGTTAGATTTAAACTTTATTGATGTTTGAGAATGTGTTCTTATGCCATTTACATCATATTACGTGAAAATGGTCTTGGAACAACATTATTGTTTATCATAACTTCTGGGACGATTTATCGTCCAGGAAATGAGCTGTCCTGGCAGGGCTCCTCTCTGTGTGGTGGAAGGATAAATGTGGGTTGTTGTCCAGCTCAGGGGTCAGGAGCCGAGAGAAATGAGGCTTCTGTCACAGTGTGTTTATGCTCCATGGAAACAGAAAGTCATGAATAACTAATTAGTGACTCTGATAAACTAGAAAAACATAAAACAAAGATTAGCATCTGTGATTTCGTTGAAACCTTTTTTCACAACTATGTAAATCTCCTTCAATTTAACGTTGACTTGTTTTCTCTTTTTGTGAGACGATCCTCCTGCATTTACAGAAGAATTCAATTCAAAGGTGTTTTTTTTTTTCCTTTACACATTTTCAGCTGGTGTGTGTCAACACATCTGTAGAATAGCGTAACCCTAAAATTCTTCAGTTAAAGCACATTTTTTAAATCCTGAAGGCATTTTCTGCACTCCTGGTGACCCAGACCGGGTCAACGGATCACTGATTTAATCAAACAGTATTCTGATTAAATCAGTAATCACTGAAAACCACTTCTGCAGCTTTTTCAGTTTGAAAAACGTCTGAATTGTTTCTCCCAGAATCTCGACTTTCACCCTACAAGGGAAAAACATCGAAGAATTCTGCTACAGAAAGACAGCTATTTTTTTGTTTTTTTCCGGCCATGATTAAACACGTTTTGTTCAAACAAGATGATTTAAGTAATCTTGAATAGACAGGTGATTGTGTGAACTTACATGGTGACATGACTATGTTGTGTTACCTACTTCCCCTCTAATCCTGTTGTTTCTTTACATGCAGTCCACTCATGAACTGATCCACTCTGTCCTCCAGATCCGTGTTCGGGTCGTGGAAGCCCGTCAGCTGTCCGGAAATAACATCAAGCCTGTGGTGAAGGTCCATGTGTGTGGACAGACCCACCGGACGAGGATCAAGAAGGGAAACAACCCGTTTTTTGACGAGGTTTCATCTTTTTTCCGATCTAACTTAAACGATACAAGCTTAAGTGTTCCTGCTTGTTGTTCTGCTCCGGCTCTCGTGGATCCTCGTGTGATTGGTTGTTGGCTTCTTGCAGATCTTCTTCTACAACGTTCACATGCTGCCGTCGGATTTGTTTGAAGAGAACATCAGCTTCAGGGTTGGTGCAGCTCATGGAAATGTTGTGGTTTTCTGTCTGTCCGTGTGGATGCTCCGGCATAAAACCTGATTGTTTTATTTATAGGTGTATAATTCATATTCGCTGAGGGCAGACAGCCTTATGGGTGAATTCATGGCAAGTATTAAGTGGCGACCACTCATACTTATTAATTTTTATAAGTGTTTGTGTCTCAACCAGGCCTCTCCTTGTTTTTTTCACGCAGCTGGACATTGGTTATGTTTATGATGAACCAGGTATGTTCACACAGAGTTAAGTGTTTTTCAAGTCCATGTTGTTTGAAAGTTTTGTTCTTTTTTGTCACTTCTGGAGGGAATTTAAGAGGATTTTTAAAACACCTTTTGGTAACACTTCATTTTACGGGGTATGCATAACACTGACATGACTCTGTCATAAACATGACATAACACCTGTCTTTATGAATGTTGTCATGAAGTTTCATTCAGTAAATAATGACACTTTAATGCAAAGTTGGTACTTTTAATGGACTTTCAGTGCAACTTTTAAAGCAACTTTGCATTAAAAGTGTTATTATTTACTGAATGACACTTCATGACAACAGTCATAGACATAAAGACTCCTTCATGTCATGTTTATGACAGCGTTATGTCAGCCTTATGCACACCCAGTCAAATAAAGTGTTACCCAACTTTCTATCTATAAGTCAATATGTAGCTTTCGATGTTGTTATGAAAATGCTGAAGTAGTTCTCGGAGAGAGAGAAACTAATTGTTGCCTGGTGAAGGTCGGGGCAGCGCAGTCCGAAGCCCTCATGATCACATGTTATTTTTGGCATTTTGTAGAAAAAAATTTTCATTTTTCAGACATTTAGCTGTAACAGCTATAGAAATTCCAAGTTTTCTGTTGAAGTTCCAATAGCACTCCAGGTGTCTGAACCTCTTCAGTCTGACTCTGAGAGTTATTTTGAAATGGTTTTCTGCAAAACTCAAAGTACAAATGTGAAAAACTCAAAGAAATCACACCAGACCTTGGTTCAAAAAATCCTTCAGACATGATCTCCGAACTCTTCACAATAATAAACATGGGTGAGTTCGCTATAGATGGCACAGAAAAGCTCCTGTTTTGGTTCAGATTTAAACAAGCAGTGTGTACTGACTACAGCAAGCAGTTTCAACTTTAAACAAGATATAAATCTGTGGAGTGAAAATATGGAGACTATTTTCACTCCATATAAATCCCAGGGTAAGGCATCCAGAAGCACATGTAATTGAATGGCTAACACATGCGACGGCATGTATATATAAATCCAAAACGAGGCTAAAACTACAAACAATAAAAAAAACTCTGCAGTATTTGCCTTCTATACTCTGAATGAGCAAGGGTTGAAAAAATGACAGGCAAACAACATTGGCTCCTAAACTGCAAGGTTCTAGTGACAAGAAGTTGCTGCTGTGTTCATACGTCTCTTCCTGTATGTTTCTAAAGATACATCTGACTTGGAGCAAAGCAGCATTCATTGTGCTAACGCTGCCTTTACATATTTGTTAATCTGACTGTGTAAACTCAGACAACTAAACAAATCTCTAATAAAATATAAGCTGTAACTGAAACAGCCAAAACTGTCCATCAGTACAATACACGCTCACCAGCGCTTCATCAGATATGCAGTCTGTTCATTTGTCATTTGGGAGTTTCAGAAATTTCAAACCAAAACTCTGTTGGCTTTACATATTGGTCCAAAAAGGAGAAAATATCCAGTGGGGAGAAAAACGATGAAGATGAAAAATCCTTATCAGAGGAGAATGACTGATTTTAACATCATACATGGGAAACAGTCAAGGAATACAGAATATCATCTCTGAACAAAACACAACGTTGAAACAAATGGCCTGTACCAGCAGATGTTAACACTAGGGGCCACTCCTGACAGAGAGGTTCAGGAAACAGACAGCAGCTCACACAGACTGACCAAAACTGGATAATGATTGATTGGAAAAGCGCTGCCTTTAGCTTCAGACGCAACTTCACCTTAAGCATAAAAGCATGGATCCACCCTGCCTTGCATCAACAGTTCAGGTGTTGTGGAGGATGTTTTTATTTTTTTTGGCACATTTTGGGTCCTTTAAACATGTTTGTGCTGCTGATGTCCTTCTCATCGTCCAGCAGGATAACACGCCTTGTCACAAATCTCAAACGAGTCCACTGGTTTCCTGAACTTGACAGTGAATTTACTGTCCCCCAACGGCCTCAACGGTCACAAGATTTCAATCCAACACAGCACATTTGTACTGGAATGGAAGCGTTTCATCATAAAACTCCAGCGACTGTGAAATCGCATCAGTATGGACTGAAAACCGCCAAGGAGCGCTTGAATCTTTCTCTGCTTGCTGCCAAGTGGAAGAGGCCAGGGCATCTGATTCTCATGTCCTGATCATATTTGTGGTCATTCTGCAGCCCATTGTGTGATGAGGAAGTGGCTCCTGTTGAATGACCCAGATGACTCCAGCTCCGGCGCTAAAGGCTACCTCAAAGTCAGCCTGTTTGTTGTGGGAACAGGAGACGAGCCTCCGGTATGTAGTCACTGATTCTACATGTGCCTCAATTTCACTACCAACCACAGAATCTGCTCCCATTTTCCATTTATTTTATTTTTGGATTCTGTTCTGATTGTAGGTGGAAAAGAGGGAATCAAGTGACGACCAGGACGACATAGAGAGCAACCTGCTGCTGCCAGCAGGGGTCACCCTGCGGTGGGCCACGCTGTCCTTAAAGGTGTTCAGGGCTGAGGACATTCCCCAGAGTAAGACGAGACGAAATCAATCAGATCATGAATCTCTGTCTGATAAAACAAATGACGCCTTGTTTTCTCTTTTTCAGTGGACGATGCATTTGTCCAGACGTTGAAAGGGATCTTTGGAGGAGAGGAAAACAAGAAGAACCTGGTGGATCCTTTCCTAGAGGCGCGGTTTGCTGGCAAAAAGGTTTCAACTCAACCCAGACTTGTTAGCCAGTTAGGGATGTACGATGGCTAAAAAAACAGATCCTGATAGAAGTGTTTCTTATCAGTCGATATTAATAATTGATTAGATTTTAGTTTCAAATATTTGAAGTACAACCAAACTTTTAATGTTTTATCCAGTTTTCCCTTCAAATCGTTTTTAATTTTTTCAATTTTTGAGTAGTTATGAGGAACGGTGGCAAAACCTGAAACTGCTGCTGCACAAGTCACTCAACATGTTGTTGCTAGGTAACCAAAGAGTGAGTTACTTGATGCCACCCAGCTAACTTAGCTAGCTGTGAAAGGTAGCTGCTAAAGCCTTTCCTTTGCCTACATCTCCCAGAATGCTGTGCGGTTATTGCTCAGATTTCAGTGAATATTTTTATATTGAATATTATATTAGATATATTATCTATTAATATTAATCACTTGTCTATCACGATATATTATTATTTATTTATTGTCCAGTCCTAGTCAAAGTCCTTTAATAAAAAAGCATAAATGTTACCTGCTGAGACAAAAAACTAATAACGGTGTTTTTCTGTTTGCAGTTGTGCACTCAGATCATTGAGAGGAACGCGAACCCAGAGTGGAACCAAGTTTTGAACCTTCAAGTCAAAGTAAGAAGTCCTGATCCTGTTAAAGACGATCAAGTTTAGAAAAGCTTAGTGGAAATGAGTTTTTGTCTTCACTGCAGTTCCCGTCCATGTGTGAGCGCATCAAGCTGACCGTGTTCGACTGGTGAGTTCTTCTGTTTCAGAGCATCCAGGCTGCAGCAGTGTATTGTTTTGATGGAGTGAATTCCAGCTGGGAAACTGTGCCTCCATGTTTCTGCAATGTGGTCAGCGACTGTGTGTGTGTGTGTGTGTGTGTGTGTGTGTGTGTGTGGCCCAGCAACAACCACTTGAGAATAATGCAGGGCAGTGACTCAGACTGTGGTGGCCCTTCCCTTTCCCCTCAATAACATGTTCTGTTGGCTGCGCTGAGCTAATTTTCATCACAGTTTCTGATCACATAGCTCAGGTTCAGGAAGGCCAGAGGGAAATAAGTTCAAGAGGAAAAGGTTAGGTTAGGCGTTGATAACATATTTAAATCTCGGTGTAATTTGATGCCATGCAGAAAACGTCCAGACTCAGAGCAACAAAATAAAAGATTTTAATTTAGTAATGAAACCATAATAACTCACTTCGTGTGTACTTTAAAAAAATGCAGGGAAGAATGAAATGTCTTTACTTGATGTTTGGCTGCAGGGATCGGCTGACAGGAAATGATGCTGTTGGCACCACATACCTGAACCTGACCAAGATAGCCTCCTCTGGTGGAGAGATAGAAGGTACGGGACTTCTGTTTTAGTTCAATGTCTGAAAAGTGCAAAAACTGGAGGAGAAGTTTTCTAATCCAAGTAGCAGAACTTTTAAATTGCTCTTCTTTTTTTCTTTTGGAATAGAGGAACATGCAGATAATGGGGAAATGCCATCGTTTGAAGGTTCACCTGCGCTTTTTGTTCTGTGTTGCATGCGATGTTATGCATTGAGCATGCTAAGCACTTGTGATTAGCCATGGGCCGGTATGAAGCTCTCATCTGATTCAGACTCAGATGAGCTTTATTTTGTTAAATTTGCAACATTGCTAAAAAAAAAAGGAGGCAAAAAAAAAACACTATTTGACAAATCAATAGTTTACCAAAGAAGGAATAGGCTGAAGCCAAGGCTTATACTTGCCTACCCTTTTGCACATACAATACAACAAAACTTGTTTTTATTTAAGACAATAGATTTTATTTTCAGTTGTGAATAAGTCATTTAATAGACTATAGCAAAAATACTTAAGCATTTTCTAAAGGTTTAAATGCTTATTGTACAGGATAATACAATGCAAAATTAGTAAAATGAAGGTCGGCCAGAGTACATGACGAACCTGGACAGTTCAGTTCTTCTTCCCTTTTTTTTTTTTAAAACAAAGTTTGACTAAAATAGAATTTGAGCCAGGCTTAGAAAAACCCCCGATTAAGAATAAAGTCTTAATAATGAGAAAAGTTGTATAAGAATAAAGTTTAAAGAGCACACAAATAATATCATATTGAAATGGTAGTATTAGTAAAATTAATTGGTAATTTTATAAATCCAACACAAAAAGTCTTAAATCTAAATGATGAAGGTTGAGCATCTAGTGAAGTTATGGTTATCAGTTTTACAAATAGGACATAATCTTTTAACTCATGAGGACCAAATTGTCACAGACAGGCTTTGAAACATTTGTGCAAACGACTGAGTCTAATTTGAAGAAAGAACCTCGGGCTGAATGAGCTGCTCAGGTCAGATCCTAAAACCTCTTTTGAAAATTAACTCTCATTAAAATGATTTTCTTCTGGTGTTTTTGTCTTTTATTCTTGTAATATTTTGACTATTCTCATAATTAAGAAAAATGTTTAACCCTAACATATATAGAAATGCTAAACAATGGTGACTATTTTTAAAACAAAAACCAAAAATATTGAATGAAGGTTGTGTATAATAGCATAAACTATTCATAATTACCAGACCTGTGGGGAACGTAAAATGTCAGACTTCACTGTTTAAAGCTGTTTGACGGAAAATCTTTAGCTGTTGGTGAAACCTAAACGTTTTGAAACCTCGGTACATTTGGATACTAGCTAACCGGCCCATGTCTAATTGTTTTCAAGTCCTGTTTGTGCATAGTGTTAGTACCGCTGTTCTCTGCTCTGTTTTGACCTGATAAGTTTTATGTGTTGACCTCACACCTCCCTGTCACTTCAGTTTGTTGCTGCCTGCTTTCCCAGCATGACCTACTAACAAGAAGAACTTTGCTCATGTAAGTTTGTCCAGAGATGAACTCTGCTGCCGTCTCCCCAGCTGACTCAGGAGAGTCTCAGGTGGGTTTCCTGCCCTTGTTTGGCCCCTGTTACATCAACCTATATGGCAGTCCCAGAGAGTTCACGGGCCTCCCAGATCCCTATGAGGCTCTGAACCTTGGCGAGGTACTGGCACCATTTTGCTTTTAGCCTTTCCTTTCTTTTGTACGATAATCTTGAGATCCTAATCTTTTGAATTCATTACAGGGAGAAGGAGTGGCGTACAGGGGCAGGGTGCTGGTGGAGCTCTCCACGAAGCTGGAGGGGAAAGCAGACAAAGCAGTTGACAGTATCCACAGTGACGACATCCTTGTGGTTCAGGTACAGCAGCTGTTCATCTCAGAGGGACGGTATGATGTAACATTGACTTTTGTGAGCTTTACATCATGTTATAATGTTATTCCCTCATCAAAAACAGACCTGGAGTGTTTGAGAAATTCTTTAATATCCATTGCAACCATTCAGCTGTGCAAAATGCCTGGGTGGACCTAGCCCCGCCCAGCTCCCGAGCTTCCACCTCACAGATGAGCCCTTCCTCACTCAACTCTTTCAGACTAGCCAGCATCAATTAGCAAACACCTGCTGGAACTGAACGTCAACTGAGCTCATTATAGGAGCTGCTTCTTTGTGCAACGCTGGTGAAAACGTTATTAGTGATTGAGGACAGAGGCCCAATTTCAAGGCGTCAAATTTCTTTAAAGTGATATTTGACAACTTTTGGCAACTGACGATTTTATGACGACTGAAGGTAACATTTACTTGATAGTGTTGTATTACTTTTGTAATATGTGCCTGGAAAATACATAATATTGTCCCTTTTCAATTGCAAGTTTGTTGCCTGAAATGAGTTTATGGAGGAAGTTATATTTGCCTATTGGAGCTTTCATAGTACAGTTATGTTTTTAGCTGTTTCTTTCTCTTGTATGATAACCTTGTAGCATTCTTTTGGAGTTCCTAATGATTATTCTGGTGGAAAAATCAGACATTATTTCAACATCTTGTTTTGTTAAGGAAAACTGATTTAAATAATTATGTCTTCTCTTTAAGGGCTATGGCTAACAGAAATATTTATGTTCTATGTTTTGAGTGCCATACAAAAATAATATATTGTTACTATTCAGTTGGGATCAAAGGTGATGTCACACTGTGTGAAAAATGGGTATCTTACTGTTACAACAGTTGCTTTTGTCTTTAACAGACATAAGAGGATTAAAGACAGAATATAAACTGTAAGCACATTCCTTACAGAACTCTTTAACTCTGATGGAGGTTTAAAACTTAAAAGCAATAAAACATGAATTTTACAACCATGACCCCTCCCCTGGGCCCCATCATGATGAACAACAGGGACCTAAAGCCAGAGATTGCCAGATCACAGCTGCAGCCATGTGGCCCCTCAGGAGGCCCCTCATGCTCCACCACTCTGTCTTCAGCTGGATAGAGCTGAACATGAGCAGAGTGGCACATCGCTTTGCTCTCCTGGATCAGGCTAAATCCTGGTCTTTAATCAGAACACGGGCTTTAGAACAGGGGTCTTCTGATCCAGGCCTGCAGGGCCAGGGTCCCTCAGCTTGTCTCTGGTCCAACGCAGCTGAATCAAACGTCTGGGGAAGTTGAGTGCATGCTAGTGAATCAGTTCTGGTAGTGATCTGATTATTTGACTCGGGTATGTTGGACCAGAGACACATCTAAACCCTGCAGGACCCCGGCCCTTGAGGACTGGATCTGGAGAGCCCTGCTTTATATTAACACCATAAGATAGCTGGAAAAATGCCCTGAATTATGTTAAAACTGACAGGAAAGTTTAGTTTAAATTAGCTTCTAACATATTTTGTGCTTCTTAGTTTTCCTGACAACTGCTGAAGCAGGAGACGTATTCCCACAATAATAACTTCCACAATGAAGAGGGTTGTTAGCATACCTAGCATAGCATATTAGCACTTAGTTTTAATGCATTTGAATGAAAAAAATTTTGTGTTTCAAGATGAAAACCATCCCATTCCGATCACCATTAAAACCTTTTCATCATTTCCACAACATAGCTAGCATTTCATCATATGAAAGTTAACATACTGTTTTTTCTTCCCCATTCTTTAGAAGTACCAGAGAAGAAGAAAATACTGTCTGTGCGCAGTCTTCCACAGCGCCTCCATGATTCAGGAACCTGGTGAACCCATCCAGTTTGAGATCAGCATTGGTAACTATGGCAACAAACTGGACACCACCTGTAAACCCCTGGCCTCCACCACCCAGTACAGCTGTGCTGTATTTGATGGTACGTGATTAAGCTCTTTGTTTTACAGTCACTGGTGTAACTTGACAGTCTAAAGCTCTTTAAATGAAACATTTCAAGGTTTCACTTGACCTCACCTGTGGTTCTGTTTCCCAGGTAACCATTACTACTACCTGCCCTGGGCAAACACTAAGCCGGTGGTTGTTCTCACGTCCTTCTGGGAGGACATCGGTCACCGCCTCGATTCTGTCAACATCATCCTCTACATCACACACCGCCTGGTAACATCTGTGTTTTCTTTGCTAACTAAAGGCCTGATGCATTTAGTTTATTTTATTGGGATTTCTTGATGTGTTAAAGCTGCTGTATTTAATTTTTATAAAAAATGTATTTTACATATTTGTTATGTAACTGTCACTATGTTGTAGCAACATAAGATCAGGCAGATGAAAAAAATCCAACTAGAAACAACAATCAGTACCAGGAGGCGGGGCTTGTCACTGTCAATCATGTTCCCCTCCCCCTTCCCTTGCTTTCTGCTACCTCTATAGCTTCTCCCTGTCAGCAGAGTCTGTTCTGAATGCTAATCCAGTGTTGACTGATACATGTTTTTCCTGTAACTGTAAGTTCTTTCTCTACCATCAGCACAATTAGCAGTAAGAACACAAAATTGATTGACAGCTCTAAGCCCTCTTCTTGACTCTGATTGGTTGTTTCTGACCTGGAAGTGGTGCATTTCTTCAGACAGCTACAGAAGCACAGGGAGGTGGTGAAATAATCTTTTTCACAGATTATCTGTCCCATTCCGTCACAACATGGTGACGGTTTTAACAAATATGTAAAAATAAAACTTTTTTATAAAAGTTGCTTACTGCAGCTTTAAAGTTGATCTGAGAATATGTGAGAGGGAGCTGCTTGTTCTGTGTTTCATGTTTTAGCAATCCAACCTGGATGCATTTAAAACAGCCATATTGGCTAAAGTTCCTGACAGCCAGCTGGCAGAGGTGTGGATGAAGTTACTCAATCAGTTGATTGAAGACTTGGACAGGTAAATGGGAAGTTTCTATTTCCTTCGTTTCTAACAGGAGATGCATCCTACAGCATTTTGTAAATTTCTTATCTTTTTGTAAAACATTTACACAAAAATCACTTTTGTCAAAAAATGACTTGGGCCATTATTTTACAAAGGTGACTATATTTCTATTTTGTATTGGGAGAGGGAATCTCCCAAAATAACTTAAATTCTTTTCAAACCCAATTTGATTCCTGATTTTAATCATTTACTTCCCCCTACCCTTTCACTTTCTTTACTTATTTATTTATTTTACAAATGATCAAAATTATTTTCAAAAAACTTTTGATTTTTATTTCAATCATCTCTTCCTTGAGTTGACCTGAAATCAAATTCAATATAATTTGAAACAACAAGATGAGTCTTGGGTGTGCTGACATCACTCCTAACTAACCCAAGGAGTGTATTGGTGGGGGGAAAAAAAATCCAGATTTTTGACTGAATAAATTATTAGCTATGAAAATTGACTATGAAAATGTTTTAAATCAAAATTTGACTTGAGATACAAGATATATTGTCAAGCATTATTTAATTCACTCTTAAACAGGGCCTAAACACCTTTCACAAAATGCTAGAAATGGTTATCATCAAGTGTTTGTTGGTGCACATCTGCTTTAATGAAAGGGAGGTCAGTCAGGTTAAAGGATCAGAATAACCACGAATCAACAAGACCAGAAAATGTACTGACATGGACTGACGTGTGTGGATAATGACTGACTGTGTGTTCTCGTGGAGTTTCCCCACCCCTGACCTGGAGGGCCGCTCCAACCTGACATCTCTGGACATCCAGATCAAGAAACTACGAGACAACGCTCTGACGTCCATCAAGATGGCAGCGAGTCGCATGAGGGAGGAAGCCAGGGAAATCCCAGACACGCTGCCGGATATAGAGAGCTGGGCGGACAAGCTCAACCAGCTGGCCAACGAGGTACACACACGCACACACACACACACACACACAGGAAGCCCGGAGGTTTGAGGCTGGGTTCCGGCTGGTGTTCAGGGATTGTTTCAAAAACTCCTAATATGTCCAAAGTTTTTCCTGCCAACATTCTCCTCGTCTGCAGCCCCAGAACAGCATGCCTGACGTGATCATCTGGATGCTGCGCGGCGAGAAGCGTGTGGCCTACAGCCGCATCCCGGCTCATCAGATCCTCTACTCCACCTACAGCCAACAGGCCTGTGGGCAGCACTGTGGCCAGACTCGGACCATCTTCCTGAAGGTACACAGTGTGGGATGGGGGTAGTGGGGGGAAGAGATGCTGGACCAGATTCTGCTGTTAGATTTCCTGAACTGCTACTTTCTTCATCACCTTGTTGAAGCTTTGTGGTGTTCATGCCCTCAGTACCCCATGGACAAGACCAAAGGCCTGAAGGTTCCGGTTCAGGTCAGGGTCAACATGTGGCTCGGCCTCTCTGTACACGAGAAAAGGTTCAACGCCTTCTCAGAGGGAACCTTCAGTGTGTTTGCTGAACTGGTATGAGACTTCGACAACTGAGCTTTTATGGACAGTTTATTTATTTATTTTTTTTCAAATAAAGATTTTAATATAAAGTTTCATCCAGCTTGGAAGTTGTTACTTTATCAACAACACTTGAACTGAGAAGCATATTATTGTATTCAGCCCCCTTTACTATGATGCTACTAAATATGCACCCAACTTCCTTCAGTTTGTTTCACTTCCTAATCGGAGTACGATCCTCTTCTTTGTAATGTGGGCAAACTTTTAAAGGAGAGTTGGTATATAAAACGGCATTCTAAGCTGTGGGTTCACTAACCTCTGTTCAGTTATTCAAACATAATCACATAAATATCAACAAAATAAATACAAGTACATAGTGATGAGAGAGAAAATGGATACAAGTTTAAGGATATTCATGCCTGTCCAGTCGTTTTCAGTCACCGTGTTGTCTCCTGTGTTGCAGTATGAAAACCAGGCTAAAGTGTTCGGGAACTGGGGGACCACCGGACTGGTGGGCCGACACAAGTTCTCTGATGTGACGGGAAAACTGAAGCTGAAGCAGGAGTACTTCATGCCACCCAGAGGATGGGAGTGGGAGTCCGACTGGTTTATCGACCCGGAGAAAGCGTGAGAACACACGGGTTTAATGAAGTTTGTCTAAACTAGTCTTTACTTATTTAGTAAAAATTCGACACAGAAAAACTTATTTTATTCACCAGGACTAAATTTAATGGGCCACACTTCCTCTGCTTTGTTACATTTCTCACATCAACATGATTTGATGTCTGTAGCAGAACGTACCAGTGAGCTGGAAGTTCTGGTTCCCAGAACAGCCAGTCTTGGTGTTTGATGAAATCCCCCCAAAAAGAAATTATCGTTATCATGACTTAGCCAACAGAGCTAGCTTGGATTGGCTCTCTTGCGTTCTAAGGAGATGAATGAGACAATATTGTCATTATAGAAAGAAATGGATGTTGCCAACATCACTGAGCAAATCTTCAGGATTTGTTGTAATATTTGTAATATTGGGAGTTTTGAACAATCCCATAATGTCAAATAAACTTCAAAGAACCAGGTTTGTCGAAGAAAAAAATATATCTTATGATCGTGAAGCAAAGTCATAATTATGAGATACGAGTTGTTTTTTTTTTATCAAAGAGGTGGAAATGGGCTTTCATGTCAGACAATTACTTCTCATTAAAAAGAGAACAGAGAGGCATTAGCAGCTGGTGCCCCGCCCCTTTAATTAGTCGCCGTAAAGGGAAAGAGGCAGCGCTGTGGGGAATCTTCAGGAGGAAATGTCGTTTTGAAAACCTGTTAGGTTAATTCTAACTGGAATCAAACTAAACGGCAAACATTTCTGCCTCCCTCATGGTCGTTTGCATAGAAACTGCTTCCGTTTTTAAAGCTTCCCCAGGGCACGTGTGTCTCTTGGCACCAAATGACATCAGTCAGTCAGTTCCAGTTTTTCGCACTCCCTTAGTAGTAGAAATTCGCACCAAAATCAACAGAACCACTCATTTTTTCATGCTACTGCAGAATTGTGAGTTTATTGCAAATTTTCCACAAAAATCTAACTCCCACCTGCAGGTGGCAGTATTTCCTACTTCTGCTATTTCATCTTTACTTAATGTTGCGTTATTGTCTGTTATTGATGTGGCAACTATAACAGTCATATTTAATATCATTCTTAAGTGCAAATATTCCAAAATTCCTTTGAAATATTTGAATTTGAAAGTAATATATGATTATGATTGCAAAGAAAAATCACGAAAACAAACATGAAATCCTGGAGGAACTGATCACTGTGAAAAGACTTTCAATGTTGAAGTCATTACGAAATGCAGACATAGCTATTTATTTACATTTTAGTCATTAGCTAATGGGTTTTATCAATACCTGTGATAACAGTCAGGATTTTTATGTGGCCCAAAATGAGTTTGACCCCTCTGCCTTAGGGCTTTATTTAATTTTAACCCAACTACACTGAATATTTGCATAATTTTTTATTTATTAAAAAGATGTAATATATGCTTTGTTTCAGCCTGCTAACCGAGGCAGACGCCGGACACACAGAGTTCATGGACGAGGTGTTTCAGAACGAGAGCCGTTTCCCCGGCGGAGAGTGGAAGGCCGCCTCGGAGCCGTACACCGACGTGGTGAGAGCAGCGAGCCACGTCGTGTGTGTGCGCGTGCACACACACACACGCACACGCACACCATCAGGATCTCTACGACAAAAAATACACAAATGCACATATCTGGATCTTTTAAACCTGCGGATCATCTCTCTGTTATTCAGTTGCTTAAAAAAAAAAAGATATGCACGTTCTTGATTATGAAATTGCAGCTGGCCTCATTTGTGTGTTGGGCAGAACGGAGAGAAAAGCCGAAACCCTAAAGAGTTCGACTGTCCTCCAGGCTGGACGTGGGAGGACAGCTGGACGGTGGACATCAACAGAGCTGTGGATGATCAAGGTGCAGAAACTCACAATGTGTCATTTTACATAAAACTGAGCTTTTCATGGATGTGCTTTGATCTAATCAATGCTCTCACTGCCAGCTGCAGAAATACACTGTTGGTCAGAAACAACCAATCAGAGCCAGGAGGAGGAGGGGCTTAGTGCTGACAATCACCTCATGTAATGGCGGAGGAACAGCTTAGTTACAGGAAAACTGTTCATCTACCATCAGCTAACTAGTATTAAAGCTAGTTAGCTTTAATGCTAAAGCTAACTAGCTTTAGCATTAATGGCAGGCTGTAAAAACAAAAAAGACAAACAAAAAAAGTGTATTTCTAAGTATAAAAGTTACATACTGTAAGTGTAGACCACTGGCAATTTAGATCCCATGAATTAAGAATTGCATGCAGCACAAATTAATGTGTGAAGGCAGGTGAATAAATCAGTCACATATAAATCTACATTTATTTCTGTAGAGCTGTACAGCAGTGAGCTCTGCACCAAAGTGCTCTCCGTTAGTTCAGGGGTAAAAAAAAAAAAAAGAAATGACATTAGAAGAAACAAAAATGACAAAATACTGCCAGGATAATATGAATGACAAAAAGTATATGACAACAGTGTGTGTGTTCTGCACAGGCTGGGAGTACGGGGTGACCATTCCTCCAGACGATAAGCCCCGATCCTGGGTCCCTGCTGAGAAGATGTACCACGTCCACCGGCGGAGGAGGCTGGTCCGGCCCCGAAAGAGAGCGGCGCGTCCGTCCGGCGCGGCACTGGAGGTCGGCACCCAACGCCACGGCTTAGTGAAGGAACTGTCAGAAATGCTGCCACATGCATTTCTGCATTAATCCATTTAAGGAAATATTGTTGCCTTCAGATGTTTGTTCTCAAATGCACAGAGAAGAGATCATGGTGACCCCGAGGGATGGGAATTCTCCTCCCTGATTGGCTGGAAGTTCCATCGAAACGAGCGTTCCTCGGACTCGTTCCGTCGACGGCGCTGGAGGAGAAAGATGGCGCCCGAAGATCGCCTGGGAGCCTGCGCCATTTTTCAGCTGGAGGGTGCATTAGTGAGTGAAACTGGATCCACCGTCACAGACGGACAGATTCTCGTTCAGAGCAGCAAACAGGCCTGTTGGTAATTCAGAGGAAGCAGGAACTGACTGTGAGCTTAATGAGTCACCAAATATTTACCCACGATTAATGAAGGCCGGCTCCTCAGGCGCAGTTTGGCTTGTATTTGCCGTGCGACACATGAACACGCCGCTGAAGGATGTTTCTGCTTTGGTCTGCAGGGCATCGATACAGAGGACAAGGAGAACGGCTCCAAAGGCGATGCCACCAAGCTGTTTGGGGCCAACACCCCCACCGTGTCCTGCTCCTTCGACAGTGAGCCACAGACAGTTAGAACATAACATACCGCAGGCCAGAAGGGTCAGATGTGAATTGATCTTATTTTCCTGAACTCCTCTGTAGGGTCATACATGTACCACCTCCGAGTCTATCTCTACCAGGCGAGGAACCTGACGTCTATGGACAAAGACAGTTTCTCTGGTAAGATTTTATCTGTGGGCAAAAGATCTGTGGATCCATGTCAGGAAATTAGAATGTTATGAAAAAGTTTATTTTATTTCAGTTCAAAAGGTGAAATCCTTTTAAAGGATCACTTCTGAGCAGGTCAAACAGCGTTTGAAAAGTTACACAGTAAAATATTAACGGCAATATTTGGTTTATTTAGCCTGGGAAATAAACTGAGTGTTCATTTTCAAAGTTATATTTTAATCATGTTCATACATTCATAAATGTGTGCAGTTCATAACCAGATATAATTCACAAGCTAAATGTTTAGTTAAACTAAATATTAAATGTGAAGCTAAATGTATAGTTTACAAAATAAATATTTTATTTTTAAACTAAATATTTATCTCTGACATAAATACTTAGTCATGAGTTAAATATTTAGTTTGCTGGCAAAATTTTTAGGTCTGAGCTAAATATTTAAAGAAAATATCTCAATTGGAGCTAAATATTTTGTTGGAAAACAAAATATTTGTAAACTAAATATATTGGAGGTAAATATTTAGCTACAAATTAAACTAAATATTTAGTTTTTAAACTACGTATTTAAATCATTAACTAGTGGGTTGATGTGACTATATCTCAGACCTGCAACCATGTTTTGATGTGACCTGGAGAAAAGCGGTTCAGCATCATGTCCGCTACAGATCTCCCTGTTGAACATGACGAGTCTTTGTGTTTTTAATAAGACTGACTCATGCACATGAATATGAGGTAAAATCATGTCTTCCCACGTTACAGATCCGTACGCGCACGTTTCCTTCCTTCACGTCAGCAAGACGACGGAGAAGCTCCGAGCCACGCTGAACCCGACCTGGGACCAAACTCTGATTTTCAACGACGTAGAGATTTACGGAGACCCCAAGAACGTCGATGCCAATCCTCCAGACGTGGTGCTGGAGTTCTACGACAGCGACCAAGTGGTAGGCTGCATGGTGGCGGTATATTACAACGATTCAAAGATCCCATTTACAGATGAAATGTCTTCAGACTGTAATTGCATAGTTCAAACGCTGAACTTTCATAGGGCAGAAAATTGACCTTTCAAGGTCTAATTTTCCTTCTGGAAAGATTCAACATGCCTTTATTATGTGGAACAGAACATTCTTCAGAATTTTATTTCCCTGCAAAACAGCATCCGTCTCTTCCTGTCCTGTGGGTGTCTGTGGCTGAATAAATCCGTTCCCCTCCAGGAGTTTTCTCAGCTCCTCGCTGGTTCTCTGCCGTTGGGGATTCCAGCTGAACTCTGTGGCAGTGAAACATGTGATGCTGTGTGCAGGGGAAGGACGAGCAGCTGGGCCGCAGCATTTGCGTCCCGCTGGTGAAGCTGAACTCCAGCATGGATCAGACGCCCCGGCTGCTGTGGCACCCCGTCATCCAGAAGGGCCAGAGGGCTGGGGAGGCCCTCGTGGCGGCTGAACTCATTCTGAAAGACAAGGTCTGATTTATTTAAAAAAAATATATCTGTACATCTCTGGGAAACGGGTTGCATTACATTCTTAGAAATTCTGGAGCATTCCTTCCTGTTTTGCATTTGGACTGAATGACCTGCTACACCCACTGTTTCTATACGGTTTTATTTCCTGACACTAAACATCTCTTGCTGTTTTTAAATTGAGAGGGTTGGAGGTGACGCGTTCTTACAGCTGGCAGTCTGAGCGACTGGAATGGGGAATGCTGGGAAAAGACGGAAAGTACAACAGGAACATTTTCGTTTCATTCTGTGAACAACAGATTAGCTCATAATGCTGGGATAATCTAGAGCAGTAGAGTTGATATATGATCAAGTTCTTCAGCTTTACTGTAGTTATCGGTTATTCTATCAATTATTCTGAAGATTAATCCGATAATAAAACTTTTCAACCAGATAACTGCAACTTTTTCATTTTAACTTTTTAACTTGCACTTAAAAAATATTTTGTGCAACATAAAATTGCAAATTCTTTTTAAATAAGAAGTTCATTTTATTGCCTTGAATGCAAAAACAGTGATGAACAATGATGCTGTTCATCATGTGCAGCAAACGATTCGACTGCAGCTAAAAGAGTCACCATGTGTGAAACTCATTCGTTCTGTTTGACTCGTCAGAACAATGTCAGGCTGATCTGCTGATTAATATTTAAATGAACCAATTAATAACTGGATAGCTAAATGTACTTAATGTGAGGTTTGCTTGTTTTTACAGAATTTGAACCAGGTGAAGCCGAAACTAGAGAGCTGGGAAGAACAGATTTACATTTTTTTTTTTTTTAAATCTTAAATGCATCTTATGTTTTTGGAAGTTTTTGCTGCTCTGCATATGTTCTTTCAGGAAACAGCCTTTTTTTTAGTCTGAATACTCCAGTTAACGGTTAATTGATTACTTGGTTGATTATTTCCATACATTTTTAATAATCATACTTTTTAAAATGTGAAATGTGTTTGAACCCTAAATTCAGCGTGCTAGTAAAAACCTGGTATTTCATCCTCTTCCCTTTTTGTTTCTCTTCGGTCAGTCTTAGAAACAAAACGTTGAGAGTTTGTCTTTTTGCAGTCAGGTGATGGGGATCTTCCCCTGGTTCCCCCAAAAAGAGCCGAGAACCTCTACATGGTCCCCCAGGGGATCCGGCCGGTGGTGCAGCTGACAGCTGTGGAGGTGAGGCTCATCGCAGACGCCGGCCCGTCGATGCGCTCTGTCTCTCTGTGTAACCAGCTCTCCTCTCGGCCTCCAGATTCTGGCGTGGGGTCTGAGGAACATGAAGACCTACCAACTGGCGGCGGTGTCTTCCCCCAGCCTGGTGGTGGAGTGCGGAGGCCAGCGGGTGGAGTCTGCTGTGATCAAGAACATGAAGAAGAGCCCCAACTTCCCCGGCTGCGTCCTCTTCATCAAAGTGGTAATGATGATGTCATTAAAGGACGATGCCAACAGGGATATTTGAAAAGTAGCATTTTGGTCCTACAGTCTGAAATTGAATAAGAAATCTAACTTATATATATGTGTGTGTTTAGGTTGGACCTAAAATAATTCACCAGGACCCATTAAAAAAAAAAGTGACCTGCTTATATATATATATATATATATATATATATATATAAGCAGATATATATAGCATCAATTCACAACAAATGTCGTCTTGAGGCACTTTGCAGAAAAATACATATATATTCCAATTAACTCTTCTTATCTAACTGTGCATTAAACTCGGAAACAAAAAAAGAAACGGATGAACTGATGTTTTTATTTTAATAGTTGTGACCAAAAAGAGAGAACGAATCACTTTTCATGAAGAGGTTTAATCTATAAAGCACTGGACATTAAAACATTTAAAATATGTTGATGTGTTCTTCCAAACACTGTAACCAGGAAATGTCTGCAGCATTTAGCTCACAACAAAGTCACATGACTTTACCCATAAATAGTCTTTATGTCCAGTGTTTTTTTTAGATAAAACCTCTTTAAGAAGTTTATCACTACCTCACTGTCTAAAAAAGCTTCACAGATATTAATTTTGCTCCCACTTCAGTTACACACTACTTTGTATCAAAATATGTCAGTTTTTGGATAAAACACAAGCGATAAGAGGACATGGATGAGCATTTGACATCTCAGTGTTTAGTAGTTAAATATAAAATCCTAAACTTCTTCCTAAAGCTTCAGGTTGTTTCCTATTCTTTCCCTCTCAGCTCCTTCCAAAGGATGAGATGTACACTCCTCCCATCGTGGTGAAGGTGATTGACCACCGGCCATTTGGCAGGAAGCCTGTGGTTGGTCAGTGCACCATCACCTGCCTGGAGGAGTTCAGGTGCGACCCGTACGTCATCGTTTCCGAGGGAGCCAGGGCCTCCAAGAGTGAGTTTCAGTTCCTCAAAGTTGACAAGTTGTTCCAGACGTGGGAGAAAATCTTTCCTCGTTTCTGTTCAACAGTGGCTCTGATGATGACTGCGCCTCGTAAGGACGTTGCCATAACGATGGACGAGGGCCGACCGCTGCTGGAGGCGCAGGTTAATGCTAGCTTCTTGTATCTTTCCCCCCAGCACTGAGGTCAAACACAAATGGAATCTGGCTCCTAAAGTGTCAAATTTTGACAGATTTTAATGCTTTGGCTTGCAGTGTTTGTACAGTATGTCTAGAGCTTTCGACAAACTGGCTTCCCCAACTTTCCCGCTTGTATGTATGATTACTTCCTGTAGCATTCACTAAACCAGTGACATGGCTGTAATCCACACCGTGGCTGATTTTACCAAACATGACTAGAAGTGCTTTAATTGACACACTGAATCATTTTGATCACAGTGAGGGTGTAACATGAAGCAAAGGCTCCCTGATGGGATGACTGGCTGTTGGCCTCTTCCAGTTCGTCCAGATTTATGGAGAAAACGACCAGAAATCATCCAGTTGACATTTTCTCTCTCTGAGCTGTGGCTCATGTTTATCAAACCACTGAGGTCTTCACAGAACAGCCTGACGCCTTCTACTAACTAAATGAATGAGTTTCAATGCACTTTAAGATTTTTATTAGTGAGAACATTTGATTTTTTTTTTTTTTTAGGTTGGACCTAAAAAAACATCCAAACATTAACTCTAATTAGAGCCTGAAGT
>NW_015112674.1:39031-52519 GCF_001443285.1 Poecilia latipinna | reverse complement strand
ACCCCTACCGCCTTCTAAAAAAAAAAAAAAGGGTTTTAATACCCTTTTAAAATTTTTTTTAGTGGAAAATTTTTTTTTTTTTTTTTTTTTTTTTTTTTTTTTTTAGGTTGGACCTAAAAAAACATCCAAACATTAACTCTAATTAGAGCCTGAAGTCTACATTAGTAGTTTAATGCGCTGCGCTTGTTAGTCCTAACTAGTGCACCATTCTTTCTTTCCTTGGCAGGGTGATCCACTTTTTAGACTGTTATAATTAGATTAACACGTCTTTATTTCACACTTTTCATTTAGTTTTCTCTGTGCTGTTTGTCCTGTACGCTTTGTGAAAAATGCACCACAGAAGCGCGAGCCTGACTCGATCACCAACCAGATAATTTTGACCCATCCTGGTCTGAATTTTGGTTCAGCTCCTGCTATAAATCTAACCTCTAATTTGAACCTTTTTTATTGATTGGTCAGTGCTGGTAACATTTGAAGACTTCTTTCAGAGGTGCATCTGCCTTCCTTGTTACACCCTTGTACCATCAATCATAAAAACAGGAATGCTCACTAATCCTTCGCCACATCGCCTTCGCCATGTGTGTCCTTTGATGATGTCATGACTGACTCATTTATTGACCTTTTTCCTCATCCTGTCTGTCTTCAAAGCACTCAGAAAAGGTGAGGCAAACATTTCTATCTTTCAAGTTCTGATTGCACATTTAACTCTGCCAAGATAATCATGCAACACAACTGCACTTCAGGAAAAGGAAACGGTTGATTGGTGGAGTAAATTCTACGCTTCAGTTGGAGACCAGGAGAAATGTGGCCCTTACACCAGCAAAGGCTACGACACCCTTAAAGTACGCAGACTTGATTTCTTCTCACACGAAATGATCCTGACCCATCACAGCTCATTATGTGGCAAACAGAATTATGTTTCTGGTTGCACAAATCTTAAATGTTGGTGCAAATTTTCAGGTGTATGACCGTGAGTTGGAGAATGTCGACGATTTCAAAGGGTTGACCGACTTCTGCAACACGTTCAAACTGCAGCGAGGCAAGAATGAAAACGGGGACGAAGACCCCACCGTGGTCGGAGAGTTCAAGGTCCGTTTGGTACCAAAACATATTCAGAATAAAACACTGGTCAACAGCCAAAACAACTGTCTGGGGTTTTCAACTGTTTTGATGAGCCGAATCCAAAAATGCCATTGGTTTTGCTCAACCAGGTCAACTTTCTGAACTATGGAGCAACAGGAGCATCAAAATTCATGACTTGTTCTCTCATGTGGATTGGTTTCCTGAGAATCTGATCAGTGAGTGACGAGCAGAAGGAGAGATTCCATCAGGACAGAAAAGAGACGGAGAATTTTACACAATGAAGATGTAATGTTCAATTCACATGAACTTCAGTGTTTATTATTCAATTTACAGAAGTCCAAGTTTGTAACATTTAATTAATACACTCTTAGAAAACACTTTTTTTCTCCTAAAACCTTTTTTGGATGAGAAATATGAACAGAAATGAACTGATGTCACAAAAATGTCATCAAGTTAGTCACAAGATGGGATTTTTCTAAATCAAATTGGAACAAAAACCTGACCTGATTGAGAAAAAATGGATGTCATTTTTCGATTCAGTGATGCAAAATGGTCCCAATTCAGTTGAAAAAATTAAAGTAATTGATCCATTGCACATTTACGATTAACTGACTTTATTGATTTATTCTTTTCACTATTATGACGTGATTGATGTTTTTAATTTCTTTATACACTGATAATGTCGGTGTTAATTCATTCAGTCCACAGTCATTGCTCACACACATGCACGCGCGCATATACACACACATGCACACACACACACACACACACTGTCATCAACATTCATTCATTAACCCACAGTTTTGTTTTTTTTTTTTTCTTTTTAACAAATGTACCGTTGCTATGCATGTCATACTGTGTTGTATAATAAATACTTTAGTTTTTTAAAGAAACACAAAACAAAAAACCCTGTCGTGGTTTGCTTTATGGAAGCTACCACACTCTCCTGAGCTCATCTGTGTTTCCCTGTTCCTACCACTAGGGGGCATTCAAAGTGTACCCACTGCCAGATGACCCCAGCATTGCTGCCCCACCCCGGCAGTTCCGAGAGCTGCCGGAAAGCGGACCTCAGGAGTGTTTGGTCAGAATTTATGTGGTTCGGGCAATTGACCTGCAGCCTAAAGACAACAACGGCAGAGTGAGAATTGAGCTGTAGTGGGGAAAAAAACAATCATCGTCATGCTCTTGGTTTTTCCACTTTAATTTGGTTTATGTCTTTTCAGTGTGACCCGTACATTAAAATATCAGTGGGCAGAAACACAATGGATGACAGAGATAACTACCTGCCCAACACCCTGAACCCTGTGTTTGGAAGGTGAATCTACTGGCCTTGTTGTTCATCCTTCCCCCAGTGTCACGCTGAGCATTTTCCAACCTTCCACTTTTTCAGGATGTTTGAGATGACGTGTTTCCTGCCTCAAGACAAGGACCTGAAAATCGCCGTGTACGACTATGATCTCCTGACTCGTGACGAAAAGGTTGGCGAGACGGTCATTGACCTCGAGAACCGCTTCCTATCTCGATACAACTCCTACTGCGGCCTTCCTCAGACCTACTGCATGTGAGCAAACTATCGGCCCGCTTGATTTTATCATCCTCACATGCAGTGAAACATCTGAAGAGCTTTTAAGGACAGGGATGTGAAATATGATTCTGTGTCATCGAAGCTCTGGCATCAACCAGTGGCGGGATCAGCTGAAGCCATCTCAGATCCTGGAGAACCTGGCCCGACTGAAAGGCCTGTCCAAGCCCAGGACGGAGGACAACGGCACGTCGCTTACGTTCAACGGAAAAGATTACACTTTGGCTCAGTTTGGTAAGAGATTAAAACGATGTAAGAAAGGGTCGCTTGTTTCAACCAGTTTAAATGAAACTCTGTTTTGTCGTAAAGAAAACAACACGGAAATTCACCAGCACCTGGGCCCGCCGCGGGAACGCCTTTGTCTGCACGTCCTCAGAACTCAGGGACTCGTTCCTGAACACGTGGAGACCAGGACCCTCTACAGCTCCTTCCAGCCAAATCTGTCTCAGGTTAGACATCAGTCACCCAGCAGTTCAGTCATGCATAGCTTTTAAATTGTTGGGGTTTTTTTTAAGTAAAAATCTGAAAAGTTTTTACTGCATTTATTTTCAGCCCCTTAATAAAATTCATTGTAGCCTTACAGTAGCTGCATTTCCATCGCCATTGTGCAAATGTGTCTATATTCTATATAATTAAAAAAAGAAAAAGAAAAAAACGTCATCTTCCTGTCATTGTCTTTGTCGTTTTGGCCAGTAGTAACATCTGATTGTTGATTATGTGACTGGTGATGTAAAAAAAAATGTTTCTGTTGCAGTTTTGTGACTGAATTTTGATATGACTGAAAAAAAAAAAACCCCATCCTTATGCAAAAACCTTTTTTTGAAAAGTATGTTGTTTCAGACATTGAGTCCAATTGGATTTTTTTTTTTTAAGGTTTTATTTTCAGTTTCTATATTTGCAAAACTAGATGTGTTCCTCAAACACCTGAAGTGGTAATTGTGGTGGAAATTTTATTTTATTTATTTTGACTAACACAAATGGATGTCACATTTTTGTGTACATATTAAAAAAATGTTTTCCTTCCACTACTTATGCACTACTTTGTGTTTGTCTATCACATATGGTCCTAATAACTACACTAAATTTCATAGTCATGTAACAAATCTGAAGCATTATTTTGGTATGACTGCCTTGACGAAAACAAATCTGAATATATGGTCAAATTAGTGTTTATACTGATTACATTATGTGTTGGTTAAAGGGAAGGCTTCAGATGTGGGTAGATGTCTTCCCCAAAAGCATCGGGCTCCCTGGTCCTCCCTTTGACATCACACCCCGCAAACCCAAAAAGTAAGTCGGCAATGTTTCTCCCCCGTTGAACGCACAATTATGCCACCAAGCTGACCTGACCTTACGACCTGTGCCGATGTTCAGGTTCTTCCTGCGAGCGGTCATCTGGAACACCACCGACGTCACTCTGGATGAAACCAGCATCACAGGAGAGAACATGAGCGACATCTACGTGAAAGGGTACAGTCAGTCCTTCAACAACAAGAAGCGACTTTACAAATGAAACCATATTGAATCATGTTGATGGCAACAGAAAGCTTGTGGTCAAGGTGTTGCTCACACAGTGATGTTTAATCAAATATTAGTTATGTACTTTTGAGACTGAATATAGAATTCAGTCTCAATTGTGGATGAGAAAAATTTTCCTTGGTAAATTCAAACCTTGTCTAGTTTTTCTCTAAGGGTTGTTTGTTGTCCAATCAAAGGACATTCATGAGTGCATGAGTTCTGTCATTCTCTGTGGCAGCTGGATGCCGGGCATGGAGGAGGACAAACAGAAGACTGACGTACACTACAGGTCTCTGGATGGAGACGGAAACTTTAACTGGCGGTTTGTCTTTGGCTTTGACTACCTGCCAGCTGAACAGCTCTGCCTCGTCTCCAAGAAGGTAATTCGTGTTTAAGGTTTTTGTAAAGTGGACCAGCTTTGTTGAATGAATATAACTGTGTGTGTATTCGTTCTGCAACAGGAACACTTTTGGAGTCTTGACAATACAGAGTTCAGGATTCCTCCCAAGCTGCTGCTTCAGATATGGGATAACGACAAGTTCTCATTGGACGATTACTTAGGTAAAAGCCCAAAACTGCACCTTGTGTCACACAGTATTTACTTTCATAACTGTGGAAACTACAAAACTTGTTGACTCTTGTTGTTTTCAGGCATGCTGGAGCTGGATTTACGCAAGCTGGTCCCTCCTGCCAAAACTCCAGAGAAATGCTCCCTGGACATGATGGATAATCTGGAAATCGGAACACCAGACAAACTGACGACTGCCAAGTCTCTGTTTGCTCAGCAGTCAGTCAGAGGCTGGTGGCCTTGCTCCATCGAACAGGACGGGAAGAGAGTACTGGGTGTAAGTACAGTGTTTCTTTTTTAACAAAGACCTTCCTTATTGCATTGTAAGACAAATTTCTGAATAGTTTGATTCAAGTATAAAAATAAATTCTTGAGATGTAGCTCTAACCGTTCAGGTAAAAAGAGGAGCAGTAAGGTTTGTAGAGCAGTTTTAATGAGAATCTGTGGACAGACTAGTTCAAACTTATTCACTTTTTCATCTTGGCAGGGTAAAGTGGAGATGACGCTGGAGATTGTGAGTGAAGCAGAAGCAGACGAGAGACCTGCAGGAAAAGGACGGGACGAACCCAACATGAACCCAAAGCTAGACTTTCCCAAGTAAGAAGTCGCCGTACCGAACTGTACAGAACGGGCCGGGTTTCAGTTCAACTGAACAAACGCTGCTTTATTCCCTCACCAGCCGTCCAGAAACCTCTTTCTTCTGGTTCACTAACCCCTGCAAGACCATGAAGTTCATTATATGGAGAAGGTTCAAGTGGGTGTTCATTGGACTCATTATCCTCATCATCGTCGTGCTCTTCATCGCCATCCTGCTGTACTCTTTACCAGTAAGAGCAAATTACATAACATGAAAGTATATGTCCTTTAATAACCACACTATTTGCTTTTTTTTTTTTTTTGATCATTTTATACTTAATGTATATATTCATTGAGTTTTACCCAAACTAGTTCAACCAAATCTGCTTTTAATAATTTGTTAAACTATATACAGCAAGGATTTTCACAGTTATGACTGAATTTAGACTTCAAATTCTAAGCACAGAATATGGAAAATAATCAACCCTAAAAAGAATTTGCAATTTGGATTTCAGTCATTTCTTTTAATTAAAACAAACATAAATATTCATAACCTGCAAAAAATATGCTAAGATTTCTATTAAAATACAGCATGCTTAGTTTATTAATCGATATAAATCTGGCTGCCAATTACTTTTGACTTGGTAATTTTGACCCACATGACAAAGTTTGGACATTTGATCCAAGTTCATCATCAGCACTGCAGCAGTGTTTGCAGTGAGGTTACAGTGATATCTAATTCTACCTGAAACTTTTCTAAATATCTTTTATGAAAAATACTCCAAATAATATAGTCCAGGTACCGGAGCAGCGCTAACTCGTCTTAACTTCTCTGTTTCAGAACTACATCTCCATGAAAATTGTGAAGCCACTCCAGTGACAACGGATCAAGCAGACTGAACACTCAGCCAAACTAAACAGGTTTAGCTTTATTTTCACAGCTGACAGTGTTTTATTATTGAGGATGGGTGTTTTTGCATATTTGCACTGTTGCCATAATAAATGTGTATTTTATGTAGACGGCTTCAAGGCGACAAACATGGGACACTGTTGACATTTAACACTGCAGTGCAGCCTAAAACCTCAGGTGGTTGGACCACTTTAATGTCTGTTGTAAGGTCATGCAGTCTGAACGCAGGTTCTGGTTCTACGTTGGTATGGAGACAATTTTATCCACACAGTCACTGAGATGGTTTTAAGACTTTCAACGCAAGCCTCTCATTCATTCCTTCATTACAAGGTGTCTTCCTGATTTTTCTCATTAACATTATTGTGCCAAACCATTCCTTCATGTCTGTCCTGTTTTTAAGTGGAATATTAAACATGTTTTACATTAAAGTGAAATATTTCCAGAGGATTTGTTTTAATGAGTCGCCAGTGGCGTTTACTGCTGTAGTGCATCACTTTCACATGAATGGAAAACAATGTTAGAGAATTGATAAAATAAAGACTCAAAATTTCAAATGAAATCTATATTTATTGTGCAAATATGACAGAAGAGAAAATTTCATCTGTTAAGTTTGTTCTTCAGGATTTCTTTCATCGCATTATGATGAAATATTTGAGGCTGATCACTGGAGAGGATCTCAACCACTAACAGTCATGGACATGTTGACTATGACAGTAAAATTAAGCAGTTCGTTTTACTATATTTATGATTTATTATATCTGCAGACAGATATGGGAAACTGATAATGAAAGGATTTCAATTGGTAACTGGTTAATAATAGTTTCAAATTTAGAGTCCCAAAGATGTTCATTGAAATTCAACTTAATCTATAAAAACAGATCAAATACTCATTCAGGTTAGAGGTTTATCAAATGTGGCTTTTATGTACGTGACGGTTGATAGTTTTTTTTCTTTTCTTTTTCATATTATGGCTCTTTCATATCTCTCTGCAAACTAGGTCTTGTTTTTTTAATGTTTCACATGGAGATAAAATAAACAACAAAAGCATCTCAGACGGTGCACCGTAAAAACAGCTGGATTTAAACGGAGGCTGCATTTCTATCCTGAATCATCATCCTGTGTTTCACATGGATATAGGAGCCACCTGTCAGTATTTCACATTGAAATATGTACATCATTAGAAAAGTGCTCCAGTATTTCAGCAAACCAAAAATAATTAATATGTACATACAGAAATAGACAAACTGGCATCTTTGGTAAAGATGTGTACAGAGCTCTGTATAATATAAACTCAACATATATTGCAGAATGTCACTAAAATGTTTAGAAAACAACCTAATTCTGGACAAACTTTATTCAGCATGGAAGAAAGTCCACAATAAGAAATGTTTAACAAAATGACTAATACAACAAATGCAACACATTTCATTTCTCTGACTTTTCAAGAAATGTCTAATTCATGACTTTCTGGTTTTTATGGGTGTAAATGGTGACAAAAACTCCCAAACTGTCACAGAGCTGCAGCATACTGTGGCATCTTGTGGTTGCCGTAATAACTCCTAACATTACAAATATCCGCATGCTAAGCTAAACTGTAGCTTTAGCTGCATCCATGTCCTCAGATGAGCCACACATCAAACAGCCCAAGCTGTTACCACCTCAGTACGGTGAGAGACCTGTGATGCTGAGGGCAAAGCATCCAGCACCTGCCGTCATTAACGCTTAGAAATACAACTTTCACATTTTAAATAGAATTGTGGTGAACTGCACCAGAAAACTGCAAATGGGCCATCGGGGGGGAATGAGCCACTAAACAGGTTGAACCTTCTCTCTGGGTCAGGCCAAGCCTCAGACCGAAATCTGGTAGAACAGCTGTGAGAATCTAGAGAAGCCGTGTAAACACCCTGTTCTGTTAGCAGAACAGGTGCCAGCAGTTGTGCCAGTTATTTTGTAAACTGTTTATGTATAAATTTGCTCCTAAATAAAGCTCAAACTTTTCTAAATGTTCTACTGAGCATCCCACTGCAATAATGTGACTTTATTCTAGGGTTCTGTACACATCTTTTTCTGGGGTTTAAGGTCTTCCCTCCAGGGGGCGCTCTCTGCTGCAGGCTTTACTCTTCCTCTGAGCTGTGATGTTTGCAGCGCTGCCTCAGGAAAGCCTCCACCTCCTCTCTGCGCGCCAGGCTGTTGGCTTTGCCTTGGAAACGCCCGTTCTTCCCCGCCCCTTTTCCCTGAAGCAACTCCAAAATCCTGAAGAGAACAGAGGCGTCTTCAACAGCTCTTTTTTTTTTTTTTTTTTTTAATAATACAAAAGTATCAGACTCTCCTACCGTGGGCCTAATTCAGTGACTTGTCCACTGGGTCCAGCAAGGAGAAACAAACCGGCTCCCTTTTCCTCTCCAACAGTGAGGAAAACCAGAGTTTCCTTCAGGCAAATAAAATCATTACTCCAGGATTATCAGGCGGGGCTCAAGCAGGCAGGTGGAGGTCTTACCTCTGTGTTTATTTCATTGGCGATGATGTTCATGAACTCATTGTCACCTTCTTTTCTGTAGTTAGAGGAAAATTTCAATTATTGTCAAACATTTCTAATGCATTGCAAAGGTTTTTATTCATCCCCTCAAAGTTTGCACATTTCCTCATATTACAACTACAAACTAGGGATGCACCAATAAAAAAACAAAACAAAAAAAAAACGATAAATTGGGCCAATAACATTGCTAGTGTGGGCTGATAACCAATATTTACTGAGATATTTCTATGCCATTTTAACACTGAAATATTAATATATTAATCCACTGTCAAGGCTTCTCAGTAAGCCTGTTGATCGCATGATAAACTGAAATAAGTGCAATAATGTGATGCCCTTTAATATTTTTGTAAAGCTGCCATTTTGAAAAGTGCTGCAAACATTTGATGCTAAGTAATTTGTCAATTTTGTTTAGGGATGACATAATCCATTTTATTTATTGTTTTGGTATATTTAAATGTGGGGTTCCAGTGTTAAAGGTACTTTTGAAATTAGTTTGTTGACCTTTGAGAGGCTGTACTTGCATTATACCATTACCACTAGATTAATTGAAAATGGTCTCAAAACACAAATGTTATCATTTATCGCAATTTATCATCCAGAAAAACTTATGACATCTGAGCTGGAGCTACACACAGGGACAAGCCCCGCCCCCTCCTGAAATAAACATAGGTTGTTATCAACACAGTTCTACTCATCAGGCCGATACCGTTGTGAATGCTGATATATCGTGCTTCCCAACAACAAACCTCAACTTTTCTTTTTTTCAGTTCTCTTTATTCTTTTCAACTTTACACAGTAATGTAATATTAAGTGACTCACATAAAATCCCCCCATAAATCCTTATTTTCTGATTGTAATGAATAGTTTTCTATGTTGACCGTCTCTTACTTGTGAAAGCTGAAGAAGTTTCCTCTGTGAGGGTTGTTCTTAAAGTCCCGAGCAATAAGGACGGCCATGTCCCGCAGCAGACTCAGGTTGCTCTGGAAACAGATTGTGATGGGTTGGATAAAACTTCAGCGCTCCAGCTTCAGACAGAAGCTGAAATCCTTCTACCTTCTGGAGCAACTTGACAGACTTCTGGATCTTCTCCACGGCCTCGACGTGCTCGTCTGGACCTGTCCTGTGGAGTAATGACCAAGACGATGCTTTTATCCCTGAGCTTTGCATTGTGGGGATTCTTCAGACATGTCAATTTGAACCTACTTCAGGAGAGAGACCAGCGATCGCTCTGTGCTGTAGCTCTTCTCCGCATACTTCAGGACTCTGTTCCCTGTAAGGAAGATCAGGTTGGTTTTGTTTTTCTTTCCCTTCTCTGTTCCCAGCAGCTTTATGACCTGAGATGAAAAATCGAGAGAGAAGTTGTTTTTATCATAACCACCTCAGCTGATGTCTGTTTCTGAGTGATGGAGTCACCTGTAAGTGGCTGAGGTTGGTCACATGGGTTCCACAGCACATGTTGGCATCAATGCCCTCCATGTCGATGATTCGAATAGGCCCTGCATGGTCGTCTGGCAGCCCCCGACTTCTCACCTGCCTCACACAAAGTGATCACGTTTCAGTCACTGAGTCACAGAGCTCAGTGTCTGCTGCTGTGTTTCCATTACTAATGTGCACAAATCTGTCTATATTCAGCTATTGTACAAAAATCTATTTCACACTTGCAGTGTTTTTATTAAATGAGAAATGAAATTAAAATCACGTGAATAAGCTTGTTCATGCGATAAATCATTATGTCCGTCACTGCTGTGGTTTTTAAACTGTAACACATTCATATTTCAGGCATAAGATTAGATTTTGGTGTCTTATTCAGGCGTTGGAGTGACAAGCCCCGCCTACTTGGGAGCGGTTATCTATGCGGCGTTTTGGAGAAATTAGACAAAGATTTTACAGAAGATTTTGGATTCAGCACGTTCAAATAACGCACAACTTTTGATGAACTGTGATGCTGTGAGAGCTCTGGTGGAGCCAGCTGAACATTGAAAAAACAAAAACTATCATCCTACAACAACTTCCTGTCGTCTTCGTTTTCGCCAGTAGTAACATCCGGCTGTTGATCATGTGACTTGTGCGATGTGAAAAAAGTGTTTCTATTGCAGTTTGTAAAATCCACCCATTTCAATACGTCTGAGAAACCACTTAAGCCTTGCGCAAAAACTTCTCAAAAATGTGTGCTGGCGTGTTTCCATTGAGCAAATTTATTTTTGTAATTATAATTTGTGCAATTTTATGGTAAATGGAAACACAGCTACAGAGTACAACCTGTGTGTGTGTGCGTACGCACTTTCTCCACAGCAGGGTCACTTAAATCAAGGAGTTGAACACTGACGGGAATCCCAGATCGAATCTTCTCATTCACGGCTTCTTCCAGTTCCTGAAGCTGCGCGGCTTTAACAGACGGAGTGTCCAGTTCGATTGTGCTTCTGTGACGTCCCAAGTCCCTGAAGAGAGGGAGGGGGGAAATGACAACAGACTAGGGAGATGCTCAGGTCTCTATAAACAGTGAAACTGATCCGATGACGTACCAGGAAGTGGTCTTGTATCCAAACATTGCATCTGCCAGAGCTGTGATTAAATGCTGGCCTAAAGAAGAAGAAAACTAAATATTAGAACATTTTATTTTTTCATGTTGCAATCTCAGCTCACTGTATTTCTTCAGGGACAAATAAATATGAAAATCTGACATTCAATCACGCCCACCTTCCTCATCTATTCTTTCCACCAGCCCAGTGACAACGCTACATTCACATGATGAATCTAACTCATGCCGCTTACACATGGGCTCTGGGTTATCTCTAAATCTGTTCCTCTTTTTTCTTTTGCAAAATGGCTCTCTCCGTCAGGACTGGACTTCCTCCCTGACTTGTCTGCTGTGCTGCTCGGTCTCCATGATGCTGCATTGTTCTCTAACAAACCTCTGAGGCCAGAAACAGAACAGCTGAATTTATGCTGAGAATAATTTGGACACAAATGGACTTTGTTCTCCAATTAAAGGACTTCTGAACTCATCCGGTAGCCCTGGATGTTATTCAGAGGCATCAAAATAAAATCAGTTAAATCCAAATTTGCACCAATCTTTTCAGATTTTCATTTGTAGTGAAATTGAAAAACCACGTGTTATTTCCCTTCCATTTCACATCGCACAATTTTGGTGTTGACCTATTACATAGCACCCTAATAACATACCTGGATGTTTGTGATTGTGACAAAAGGAGAAAAATGCGTACATTCTTGGAAAGCATTTCTATCTCAGGGCAGTTAAAGCACTGCTATTTGACCCTCCTCTTCCTCACCTGAGTGTTGCTGCATATGATCAAATCTCCTCTCCCAGTCTACCGTCACGCGCACCTCCTGACCCACCTCCACAGGTGAGGTCACAAAGTGGACTGCATCCGGTCCCTGCCTGGTCACCCTTAAAACTGGAACCTCTCCAATCAGACCATGGTCATCTGGCTGTGAGAGCATTAAGAAAACAGCGTCACACACACTTTCAGTGGTGGAACAAGCTTAATGATGAATACGCTTACTTGGCCTCCTCCCTCAGGGAATAAAATTGTATCTTTGAGCAGGACATTAAAACCTTTAAGGGTTTCTTTCCTTCCATTCACTTCTTGTTTTAGTTCCGCAGGACAGCAGGACACCACAGAGGTGACAAACTGAAAGCGAATGAATGGAAATGGGTCAGCCAGCAATGCTTTTCTATTTTGTATGGCAATGTTGCAATTGATTTAAGAGCAACACCGTAAGTAAATGCTATTCACAATGAATATAAACACACAATTCAAAGCTCAAAATAGACAAAAACTTTAATTCTTGAAAATAAAAGTGAAGTTAGCTTTAGCTACTGTAGTTTAGCAGCCATGCTAGAAGCTCCAGCAGGATTTAAAGGTTATGTTTCCGCGTTAGAGACTCGTACCTCTTTCATATAACAGTCTCTCTGACACTGGAAAGCCATTCCGGGCTGTTTAAGAGGTGAAACCTAAAATCGGTGCAGACTCGTTCGAACTTATCCAACTCAAAGATGTCAGTGAAGCACGGGTAGCAATGTAGTCCAAACTTAACAGCTTTCGAGTTTTCCTCTTTCGTCGGACATCTCTTAAAGGAGCCACACATATCATTGGCTGGCACCCAGTTGAACTCTTCCTGTATCTATTTGCTTAGGACGAAACAATACATCAGTGTCTATCTGTTCAGTTACATTCAAAAATACTTATATAATCCTAGAGGTAACTTGAATGTTGTAACTCGTACTACATAATTTAATGTTCTTTATCCACAATGTTCTTCATTTTATATAAAAGCATTTCTGTACCATCATCTCCAGATGTTTCACAGTAGTTCCCAGAACAGAACCAACCTTCTTTATCAGTTTTTTGAGCTGTAAGTTCCTGGCTCTGTTGCTGCTGCCCCAACAGAATGCTAGAAAAGATGGCAACAACAGATTTATGGAAGATATGCAGCATTTTGTTAAAAGGTTGCTGTTGAGAATGAGAACTTTGACCTCAGTCACTTTAACTGGTTAGAAGAAAAAAAAAAAACACTGAAGGATTCCTCAAAAGGTTAACTCTGCTCTGTCTCTCTGGTGTCAAGTTCAGTCTGTTGTCCAGGTGAACACCAAGGTGTTTATACTTCCCAACAACAACCACTAATCATCGAGTAATGATAATAGTATCTGTTTCTATTGAATAGGTGATAGGAGTCTGACTTGTATTGGACAT
>NW_015112674.1:15391-33532 GCF_001443285.1 Poecilia latipinna | reverse complement strand
ATTTAATATTAAATCTGACTTCTGACTATAAATGTTTTTTATTTCTTCAGGTATCCTATATGAAGCAAAAAAATATTCCGCTTGAATACCTTCAATGCTGCCACCTGCTGGAGTTAACAAAAATGCCAGGCTTTTCCATCTGTCTCCATCACCTTTTTCAACGTATCAACTTCATTTGTTGACTGTTCATTTTTAAAATATAACCAAAAATGCATCATACAACATAATACACAAATAAGCACGCACAAAATAGATTTATATATAAAAAGCATGTAACACAATTTCATCTCAACAATTCTCACAAGCATCAGCACAGCATTTACAATCCAGGGCTGTATAGGAAAATCTGTCTCCAAAAACCATCCTGAAGAGCCACCTGTGTCAGTCAGACTGCAAGAGAAGAAAATATATACATGTCTGAGTACATATTCATTTGAATTATAATTTTTCTGTATTACATAATGAAAGCTCCCAGATTCCTCTGCTTACATCACTGAGGTCCCCCATGTCCGGTATGGCTCCTTTGTTTTCACTGGTCATTTCTTGAATCCCCTGACCAAGAAAAAAAAAAAAAACATATCCAGGAGTTTAATCATGCATATGTTGCATAATTGTAACATACCCTTGAATCTTTTTACATTTCATCATGCACTGTAAAAAAAAAAAGGTCTATAATTTACGGTAAAATACTGTAAATGTTACCGTATAAATACAATCAAATTCTGGCAACTACAGTTGCCTGTCTTTTACTGTAAATTAGAGATTTTTTTTACAGTGTACTCCAAATACAAACTTTACTGTTTCATCAGGATTTTATGTGACAGAGCAACACAATGTAATGTCTAACTGTGAAATGGAAGGAAGATACAATTTCCAAAAGTTCTTTTGCAAATATTTTGTACATAAATAGGCTGAATATACGCCACAACTTCCAGATTTTATGTCGGAATCCTAATGAAATACAATAAAGTTTGTGGCTGCAGTATGATGAAAATGTGAGCACTGGTCAGATAAACTGGAAATCTGACCAAGCAGAACATTGATCGCAGATGAAGAAAAGAATCGTAACGGGAGAGCTTCAGAGATCCACAACTCAGAGGAATCAGTTGACAGGATGTTTAATTATGTATTCATGGCAGCGTTTTGAGGAGAACATTATTTTAAAAATTTATTGAAAAGTCTGTGCACATCCCTCTCTGATGGTGTGCCCTCTGAGCACACCATCATTATTTAATAAAACGTGGGGATAGCTTCATGCTGTGGTTATGTTTTTCCTCTGCAGGGACAGAGAAGTTGATCAGAGTGGAGGGAAGACGGAGCTAAGGATATGACGAAAATCTGTTTGCACTGTATGTTCACCTTCCAGCAGGAAAAACAACCAGACATGCAGCTAGAGCTAGATGGAAGGGTTTAGGTTTAAACAGGGTTCACATGCTAACATGGCTTATTCCAAGTTCAGACTTAAATCCATTAGAGAAGATTTGAAATTTCATGTTCAGATGTCAGATTTTCCAGATGGACTAAGCTTGAACTAACAGCTAAGAAGTTGCAGTTCTAGTTGCAGTAAAATATGGTTCAGAAAAATAATGAGGCTGAATCCAAATACACACTACATGCAAAATTTTGTGTTGTAAAAATAAATAAGTAATTGAAAATGATGTCATTTCCTGCCATTTTAGAAACCTGCACTACTCTTTGCTGGTCTATTGCAGGTTTCAGGAACATTTATAGTCCACAGGGTAAGTTTGGAGCTTTTTCTTAATAAACAAAATGATCTGTAGTCATATGTGAGGCTTTTTCAATTGTATGGACACCTGATATATAAATAGCTTTTGTTTTACAGTTAAATTAATAAAATAAAAATGTAAATCTAATGTCTAACAACAAAGAATAACTTCAAACTTTAATAAGAGGACAATAAAACAAACAAAAAGAAACAAAAAACAATGAATTCCTGGTATCACAATTCCTTTGTGGAAATTTTGAGCAAAGTATGAAAAAACAATACCCAAAATATTCTCATATAATTTTTTTTTTGCCTTTATATTTTTGAATATTTCTCAGATCTTTAACATATATGGCTAAAGTTATGAAAAGCCACACATGGCTCAAGAGCTGCAGGATGCAGAGGCCTGGACAGCTGCATGAAAACCTAATGAAATTCAACAGGATTTTGTGTTGCAACTCAAAATAGCTTAAGCAGTGCAGAGTGTGGGTCCCACTCACATCCATGTATTGGTCGTACTCTGCCTTTCCCTCATCTTCCTCATGCTCCCAGTCTCTCCAGTTATCAAAGTCTACGGAAATCCAGCTGGGCTGCAGGAGGAGCAACAACGTATTGTTAAACACTCAACTCAACAATACAAAAATGTCACATCAATTAAATTTGTGCAAGATGAGAGCTTTTTACTGCTGCTACCTTTGCAGGGTCCTTCTGGAGACGAGGCCATGCAACGTCTGGTTTCATCTTTCTGAGCAAGAAGTTGATGGTGCGTTCATGCACTCTCTCTCTGGAGTCCTTGAAAGTGTTGAAAGCATTTCCATGTTGTATTTAACATGTAAGTTAGTAAACACAAGAAGTTTCAAAAGGTGAATACTTACATAGATTTGGACTTTGTCATAAAAGTGTAGTTCATTGTAGAAGACGTCATCTGTGTCATTTTTGCAGCTGTTTAACAGGTAGAAGTTTAGTCAGATGAAAACAGTGTGCAGTTATCAGCAGAGTAAATTATACAAACCCACCACAAAATCATTTTGTCTGGCTGGATGTCCACTTGGACATCTGTCGGCTTTTGAACAACAAAGTTGATGGTGACGTATTTCTTCCTGTCGAACCACAGCGCATGTGCCGGCTGACTGTTGAGACACAGAGTCAGTGGTGATTTGTTTTATCGGTGTGAAGATTCAAACCTGAAAGCTCAAAACAAAGGTTCACACATGAGCAGCTTCTTCCTACTGCACTAACCAACACCTACCTTACTTCTGGTCTCACAATCTTTGGTTTGTTCATTCTGATTCCTGGAAAAATTAAAAGAGCAGCTACTTCTTTTATTTCTTTAAATCACAGAAAAGTAAAAGGTGCGTGTCATGCCATACGCTCTAATACAGCGACCAGGCCCAAGAAGCTATAGATAGAGCAATATCAGCTGCTGAGAGTGAGACCTCCCACAGCCCCCTCTCTGCCCTTTATAGGCTGGCTGTGGAACACTCCAGAAGGCAAAAGCAGTTTCTGGGTTCTACAACACTTCGCTCAAGCCCTCTCTAATCCCCCACCACTCACTGAAACACCCAATTGGGCAGAGGGGTTGGGAGATTTAGGCCAAAAATAACAGAAACAGTTAAACTCTTACAGTTTTCCTTACTTTTGTTGCTAAAAGGATTGTTCAGAACATCTAAAGTGATTTTTGTTAAGATATTGTACACTTGATAGTTTTAAGACATATAATCGTACTAGTAAAAAACGACAAAAGAAACTATCTTGCCATCTTAATTTGGATAAAAATCCAGATTATTTGATTCTGGAGGATGAAGAAAGTGGTTTTTCAGAGAATAATCAAGACCAAAAAGCGGTCTACTAAAGTCTTTAACTTCAATTCCAAAAGCGCCATAGCAGATCATATGAATGATCTTTTATGAACCTTCAAACCATCGTCTGATTCGCATTTGGTGGTTATTTACAAAGAGGCCAATGATTATTCACATGGGAAATGGAGCTCCATGACTGTGTGAAACACATATTGAGAACAGCACACAGAAAAAACATTTCCAGTCACACAAAAACTCAAGTTTTAGAATCTTGAGTTTTAATCTCAAAATAAGAATTTGTGTTTGATGGAAACTGACTGAAAATGATGCGTTATTGTTTCAAAATACATATTTGAAAGGCCTGCATAAAGCTTCCAGGGTGTAAGCAATATTTCAGTTTTGTTTCCATCCTCTCAGTTATCCCAGTGACACACTTTAGAGGGCAGCATGGTTTATGCAGTTCTGTGCTGAAGTATGAAGCTAAAGGTGCAACTGGAGTTTGTCATTATTGTGTCATTGAAAATTATTGCCGATGAGTCAGCGGATTGTAGAAGCATAATTACTGCATACTTGCTGAGATTATTGTTTATGCTCAATGAGTAATGTCAGTACAACAAAAAAAGGTCTTGTGTGTCAACTTGCTTAGAGTTACAGCTGAAATGTTTTGCCTTTTACACAGTTTAGCTTTTGTAGAAGTCATTTGGTATGACTGAAAACACGTTACATGTTTTGTTTTCCACATGTTTCTGTTTTCAGTAACCTACCCCTAACTTCAAATTAATATTCTGTTCACACGAATGCTTTTAGATGAACTGCTATAATATTTTTTGAGATCAGAAATTGTTTGAGGACTGTAAATGTCCACTTTGGCCTGGACTCCATTGTTCTAGTGAGATGAGACCAAACATGAATTATTTGGTCCTACATAAAGGTGGTAGAAAGCTAACCCTGCACATCATCCTTAACCCAGGGTGGTGGTCTCATGCTGTTGGGAAGCTTTGCTAAAGTAGAGAAACTAAAGATGGTTCAAACTGATGGGATGATTGGTTGGGCTAAAGACAGGACAATCCTGGAAGAAACCTATTGGTGGTTGTGAGAGACTTGACACTGGCGTGGAGGTTCACACCACTCTGTGGTTGGTGTTGCCTGACACCAACCTTACAGAGCTGCAGGGAAATGTCTTAGATTAAAGCATATTCGTGTGCTAGAATGGCACAGATAAAGAAAAAATTTAAAAAGGTTTTCATAAGCACTCTGTTGTTTTTTTGTACAAGTGTATATATAAAACTATATGTGTGACTTTTTGTATGTCTCATAACCATAAACAAAGCATCTCTATGGTCATACCTATGTGTAGTTTGTGTATTCCATATGAAAAATGTATATTATGAGCAACATGACAGCCCCTGGGGTATGGAGGCCTGTTGCTGTCGTCACCGGAAATGTAATTCCCTGCTCAGTCTGGGTAGGGATGTGGCGCCAGACTACCCGGGCGATCATAAACAAATTTATGACAATAATCATTAAATAGTGTCTCCCGTCCTTTGTTTTATCGTAAATCAATAGGGAATTTCTGTTTGTTGCTCCAATCTCAGTTGAAAAAGCGTCAATCAAAGGAGACATGCCGCGCACACGACAGGTAAGAAAGCAGATACAGTGGGTTGCTAAACACGGTTAGCAATAGCAGAGTTAGCATCAGAGTGCTCCATTCTCTAAGCGGAGAGCTAGAAGGTTCCACGGTGTTTCTTGTAGTAAGTTGGTCATTTGCCACCCTGAAACAAACTTTAGCTACTCATTCAACCAGACGACGTCAAAACAACCATTTTTATTCGCTTTCCCGTAGTTATGTTTAGCTTTTGTCAACGTTTTCAACCAATAGTGCTATGGTGTAGCCTCTGTGGGCGGTATAAACAGAAAACCCATATGTAACATTTGGGGTTTGGTACTACCAAAATATAGACAAGCATAAAGATTATATTAATGCCGATTTTATCTTTGGACGACATACGAAGTGAACTTGTACAGTCTTATTAACTGTACGGCGTTAATATTGTGTTTTTGAAGAGTAAAAGTTAAAATACAGTATTAGTCAGTACAGTCCGTCACAGAAGGGCTAACGGCTAACTTCCATAATAATGGGTTGAGGAGCGAACCTTGTAAACTGCTTCGTCTGGTAAATCACTGAGACGCATTTCAGGGAAATTTGAATGAATGAAACAACTGTTTAGTTTTGTGGAAATTGCCAAGTAGTTGCAACTTGAATCCGTAAACAGACAAAGAAGCAGCTGATGGTTCCTGACCAGCTCCATGACAACACAATGCGTGACAAAGATCAAGTTTGTATGAGTGTGATGAAAGGATCTCAGCAGCTGGCTAACCAAATTAAAACATAAAGGTTTTCTATATTGGTGTCATAAACCAAGCCCTTTAAATGCTTATTCTGATTCGTCTGAACTGTATTTTAGGTATGGGTTGTATTGCTTCAGTCCTGTCTCATCTGACATTGTTTAGATTAGAATACTACATGATAAGCTATAATGCGGAAACAGTTATGATGTCATTGTGTTCACTTTTTTTTCCTTCCTCCCTCATGTGGACTTAATAATTCCCCTCTTTCTCTCTGTCCTTCCTAGATGTGTCCTACCTCCCTGGTGTACTTCCTTTTTTGTTTTTTGTGTCCTTCCTCCCCTTCTGCCCTTGTTCCCTTTCTTGTGTTTTTCTCTCCTCCGTCCTTCCTGTTTTTGCAGCCTCTCTATCATTGTAATGTCTGTCCTTATTTCTTTGTGAACTTTGCTGTTTTGTCTTTTAAAATGGATGTAAAGAATGGCCAGTCTGGAAAGTTTGGAACCCTGGCTTTCAAATGAATGAGGAGCTCCGTCATCAAAAAGGGAAAACGTTCATATTGATGACTCCTGCTGTTCAGATTATACAATATTTCATTCACAGTGTGGGTTTTTATGCTGTTGATCTGACGGCACTTCATCTATAATCTGTCGTATTGCTCATATATAGCTAAACCAGTAGCATAAACACCAATCAAGCATTCAGAGCACAAATAGCAGTAGCATTAACAAATGTAGGAATAGAACAGGAAATAAATGCGCTACAGGGTTTCTTTGGAGGTTAATTTTCCTCTATAATTGATATAAAAATAATTTGTGTCATCTCGTTTTAGCCTCATTTAAGCTGCTTTCTCTTGGCAGAGGCCTTTGACTGGGAGCGTGTCTGATGGAACTGAAGACTCCGACTCCTCTGCTGAACGGGAGCAGACCAACAGCTCAGAGAGCGATGGAAACATGCCCAAGAGACAGCGCCTCACCAGAGCTTCTACCCGCCTCAGCCAGAGCTCTCAGGGTGGGCTATTGTCTCTAGAAGGCAGGAGTCTTAAACTGGACCATTAAAACTGATGCTTGACTTTGTTTTCGTCCCTCTCTCATCAGATACTCCGGATCTGAAGCGTGCTGCAGACCACGATGAATCACCACCGCTCACACCCACAGGAAATGCCCCGTCCTCTGAGTCCGAGCTGGACATTTCCAGCCCCAACGCGTCTCATGATGAGAGCCAATCCAAAGATCAGGCCAACAGGGACTCGGATAAGGACCTGTCCCATCGACCCAAACGCCGGCGCTGCCATGAGACATACAACTTCAACATGAAGTGCCCGACGCCCGGCTGTAATTCCCTTGGTATGAGTTCAGCTTTGATGCACGTTTTTCTACTTGGGGATCTTTTACAACGCTCTGCGTCAGTATTGGAATCCTTGATAAACAAGCAAAACCTTAAAATAACTAAATCTTTTCTAGCGGTTGCATAATCTCAGACTGGAATAAAATCTGCCTTTTAATATTTGTGGCCAAAGGAAAAAAAACAAAACAAAAGAAAAAAATTCTTTGCACAAACTTATTTTGCTTATAGAGCAGCACAGAGTCTGTTCTCTTACATTTCACCAGTTTGGTTCATTCAGAGACAGATCTATGACCGGTCTGGTTTGGATCATCTCCAGACCAGGAAGAGTCCTGGACCCTCTGTGTGCTGTCTTCTGTTTAGCTACAACTAAAAAGCAGAGAACAAATACTGCAATAATTGCAGTAGTTACAGTTACATTCATCACTAAAACCATTTATAGAAATTAAAGAAAACAACCAAATCAACCTGGCAGAGTCCATGTCATCTTAGGTTAAACACATAATTAACTACAGTGTAATATATTCAGTTCACATCCAGTAACTTACATTGCTTGCAGTTCACAAAAAATGTTTTATCTGTCCTTTAAAATTTAACAAAAGTATTACATTTTTCTTCTGTTTCTCAACATGTTATGATTCTCTTAAGATTCTGATGATCGACTTGTTTCTAATATTAGACAGAAACCGTAGAACCGTTTGGTGTGTGTGTACTCTGCTGCGGAACACAAAACATCTGATTCAGATGTTTTGTGTTCCGTTCGTTTCTCTACCATCACATCCTGGTTTGATTCTAATCGTCAGCCTCTTTCTTTGCGTAGGCCACCTCACTGGGAAACACGAGCGCCATTTTGCTATATCAGGGTGTCCTCTCTACCACAACCTCTCTGCTGACGAGTGCAAGGTGAGGTTAATGACCAACATGGTGTCTTGTGTGCAGCTTGATTAGAATCGATAGTCTAAATGAGTAAAGCAGCACATGTGACCCCAGTGAGCTTTAATTCTTCATCTTCTCTTGGCAGGTGAAAGCCGTCAGCCGGGAGAAACAGGAAGAGGAGATGAAGACGCAGGACGAAGGCAATTCACGGCATGCAACTCGCCACCAGGTAGTCTGGAATATTCAGCGTCACTTAGTGTTTGTCACAAGGCGGTTGCCATGCACGCAGAAAAAGTGATGTTTGTTTTTGTGCCTGATCTCTAGACGCCAACGCCCAAACAGAGCAGATACAAGGAGCAGGTCGCTGAGATGAGGAAGGGCAGAAACTCTGGGCTGCAGAAGGAACAGAAGGAGAAGCACATGGTATGTTAGCGACATACGGTCCGACCTCCCGTCTGTTTAAAGCTGGGATCACTGCTTCGTTATAAAGCGTTGCTGTGGAACTGCCGCCTCACTTCCTGTTCCGTCGTCAGGAACATCGGCAGACATACGGCAACACCAGAGAGCCTCTGCTGGAGAACATCACCAGCGACTACGACCTGGAGCTGTTCAGGAAAGCTCAGGCCCGCGCATCTGAAGACCTGGTAATGCTGTCTGCTGCCTGCTTAAAGGGCTGGTATCATGTCAAATCCACTTTTTTGAGCTTTACATCATTTATAATGTTATTCCTTTATAAGAACATACCTGGAGTGTTGCTTTGATTCTTTCAAGCATGTTTGAGAAAACCTTGTTCATTTGCTGAACTCTTTATTAGAGCTACTTCTCAGTGCAACACAGCTAAAAATGTTGTTAAAGGTTTAATAAAGGAGCCAGGCTGTGATGACTTCCTGAAGGTGGAGTTTTTAGAAAGAGCATAAGCTTCTTAGACAGAGGTCCAATTTTAAGCCGTTAAATTATGAAGTCAAATTTCTCTTAAGTCATATTTGATATATTCAGCATTTTTATAACAAAGGTAACATAGTTGCAAGATTGTGGTATAAAATAATAGCAGGTGGTGAAAGATGCATAATACTGCCCCTTTAACTCACCACAACATTAAACCCCCAGCATTCACAGTACAGCCTCAGATTATCTAACACGCACGCACGCACGCGCGCACACACACACACACACACACACACACACACACACACACACACACACACACACAGCCTTTAACAGATGAGTTTGTTGTGTTTTTTTTTTCGTTCTGCAGGAGAAGCTGCGTATCCAGGGTCAGATCACCGAGGGCAGCAACATGATCAAAACCATCGTGTTTGGCCGCTACGAGTTAGACACCTGGTACCACTCGCCCTACCCTGAGGAGTACGCGCGCCTGGGCCGCCTCTACGTCTGCGAGTTCTGCCTGAAGTACATGAAGAGCCAGACCATTCTCAGGCGACACATGGTGAGATTTCCACCAACACAGAACAGTGCGTTTCTCAGACAGTATGCCATAATATTCTTGAGTTTGGCTCTAAAGCTTAGCTGAATATGCTGAACACTTTCTGTATATGTAGTGTTTTGTGACAACGCTTTGACTTCCTCTATCCTGTGTGTTATCAGGCCAAATGTGTGTGGAAGCATCCTCCAGGAGACGAGGTCTACAGAAAGGGCTCTATATCTGTGTTTGAAGTGGATGGCAAAAAAAATAAGGTGAAGAACATCAAATTTAAATTTAACGTCTTTCTGTCTGTCCTTCTGTCATCCATCCATTTGCCTATTTATCCATTTACTATAGCGGGATTTTAAAGAGACAGAGGCCCAATTTCAAGGTGTTAAATTACAAAGCCAAATTTATTTTAAGTTATGCCATCTATGCTTTTAAAAAGATGCTGAATAAGGTAATTCTAGTCAGGCCTGACTGAGAGCAGAGCTTTCCTGCTCTCACCATTCTACACATGGCTGTAGTTTACATAGTGAAGAAACTTAGTGACTAAACCCTAAATAAACACTGCCATTGTTGTCATTAAGATAAAGTTATTTTAAAGTACAAAGACTAAGATGCTAAAGTATCAGCTCAGAGGAAGCAGGTTTTCCTCTAGTCCTCTTCCGTCCTTCAGCACACAAACAGCAGGTTTGAAAAGCGTCTGCGGCTTCCATCATGTCTGCTGTGACAGCTGACCAAACACACAGCCTGTTAATGAGGCTCCATTAGTTTGTTAGACTCCTGGTGTTCTCCATGAACGTCAGACTGGAAAAACAAGAGCTAATAATCCCCATAGAAAGCAGGCTTACTGCCAAAGTTTCACTAAAGTCAGCTGGTGTTTTTTCTGTGTATTGCTTTAGTCTTCCACCACTGCTCACAGCTGTAAAAAGAGTAAAATAAAAACATCCATCTGCCCCTGTCTTCCTGCCTTCTAACATTCCCTCCTGGTAAAGTTCAGTGTTTAACATGAGGACTGCATAGGAACCCTGAGGGAACGTGTTCCATTCACAGTCAGTGTTGGTTCTGTTCTGCCCAGATTTACTGCCAGAACCTGTGTTTACTGGCCAAGCTCTTCTTGGACCACAAAACCCTTTACTACGACGTGGAGCCTTTCCTCTTCTACGTGATGACGGAGGCTGACAACACAGGCTGCCACCTAGTGGGCTACTTCTCTAAGGTAAAACAAAACCACTTCCTGTAATATTCTTTAAATGTAAGATGTATGGTCAAATAAACTTAACTCTGAGCTGTTGCTTTGATGACTTTTTTAATTTCCAGGAGAAGAATTCCTTCCTGAACTACAACGTTTCCTGTATCCTGACCATGCCGCAGTACATGAGGCAGGGATTTGGCAAGATGCTCATCGATTTCAGTATGTAGACACACCTGGACTTTTCTTTTAGTTCTCTATTATTTATGAAACAATTGCTCCAATAATTGTTTCATTATTGATGAAACAATTATCAAATATTCCCCTGAGGAGCGTCATCACATAGAAGAGGGTAGGAGCGGTTACCCCTGCTCCTCAGGGGATAACCTGAGGAGCAGTTTTGTTTTGCTCTGTGTCGCTGACCAAGCCTCTGTGCTGTCCAGGTTACCTGCTGTCCAAAGTAGAGGAGAAGGTGGGCTCGCCAGAGAGGCCTCTGTCCGACCTGGGCCTCATCAGCTACCGTAGCTACTGGAAGGAAGTGCTACTCAGATACATGCACAACTTTCAGGGCAAGGAGATCTCCATTAAAGGTGACATGTTGGGCAGCTTTGGATTTTTTCTCCATAAAGTCCTAACAGTTTATACAGGCACATCTGAATGAATTAGAATAACATTAAAAACTGAGTTCATTCCAGTCATTCAGGTCCAGATATGAAATCCAGATCGATTCCACACAGAGATCTTATACCAAAAAACGATTCATAATGCAGAACTGTTAGCATGCTGAGAAGTATATGATATAATGAATTCTAATTTGTTACTATTATACTAATTATCTCATTGTTCACACATTTTGCATAGACTTTCAGTTTTCACCAGAAATTACTGATAAATGATAATATTGTTGCTTTGAGACCATTTTCAACTAATACGGTGATAATAATGGAAGTTCGCTCTCTCAAAGATCAATAATCTTTCATTTCTAACAAACATTTAACAGTGGAACTGGAAGACTTTTAAAATAACCAAAATGTGACACAACCACCAAAAAGGATAAATGAAGCTGAGATGAATGCCACACACAACTGAAACCATAAATAAAATGGACGATGTAAACAAAATTGCCCTTCTGAAAAAATATTGATCAGCAGAATGGAAATTATTGAGCTAATTTTTCTTTGTCCTGTGATGAATCCATTTATTTCTTATTGTGACAGGATTTCACAAATCTGCCCAATCACCTTAGCTGTTTCTATATTTCCTTTTTCCCTGGCTGAATTTTGACCAATCCTCTTGGCCCCCCTTCTAATTTCACTTCCTGTTTCACAGCATCATTTTAAAAACTGAATTTTGGTTCTCTGAGCAGGTAAAACACTCTTAGGCTCTGCCATATTTGGGTGAGGAGTGTGTGAAGTGAAGGAAGTATAGTCTGGGATCATTTATTGTAAATAAATTTAACACGACAGGCCCGACCAGGTGAAACTAATTCTTAAATGCAAAATATTTATAGTTTTTGGTCTAGTTGCTGTTCTGAGTTTGTTTTTCTCTGAGCAGCATTATGTAAAGTCTGCATACTCCAGGTAGTGATCAATTAATAAATTAGTTGGCAATTGTTCAATTAGTGTATTATTTTAATCCGATTAATCATTTCAGCCGTAATCTAATACTGAGTTTTTGGGGTTTTTTCAGCTGCAAGTCATAATCATCATGATATAGAAATAGAAATAAAAGCTTAAAATGGTGTTCATGTATGAATAGATGTACAAGGTTTCCCCCAGAAAAGTTGCTAAGCCCGTTGGTTGGGCGCTAGAGCAGTCATTCATCCAGCGGCCTTCGTGTTTTTGAGTTAAAACATGTTTTAATGTTGAAATTTGAAAATATCACTTGATAATTATGTGTCATTGAAAAACTGGAAGATTAATGCCTGAACACCAAGTATGCAAACATTTTAAAAAGACTTAAATAAATAAGCAATGCTTAGCCTGGTGGGACACAAGTAAATCCTAGTGGCCCGCCAGGCTTATAATACACTGGGGGAAACCCTGGATGTATATAACAAGTCTCTAAATGAAATCATTGATGTAAGTTTGTATTGTGTGTTCAGAGATCAGTCAGGAAACGGCAGTGAATCCAGTGGACATTGTGAGCACCCTGCAGTCCCTCCAGATGCTCAAGTATTGGAAGGGGAAGCACTTAGTACTGAAACGACAGGTGAGATCAACTCGTTTCCGCTGAGTGACCCCAATCTCCTGTTGAGTTACGATCAGATTCCGTTTCATAAATGTGATTCCACCTGTTTGAGCGCTGCCTCCATTTCCTCCCAGGACCTGATCGACGAGTGGAAAGCGAAGGAGATCAAACGAGGTAACAGCAACAAAACCATCGACCCGAGCTCGCTAAAATGGACGCCTCCCAAAGGGACATAAAGCACAACACCCTGAGGCTACTGAACCGTCACTACCAGCCTCCAAAACCACAAGTAGCCTAAGACCTTTGACTCGTCAGTGAAGATCAGTGTTACTTTTCTTTTACTCGTGTATCCAGATCATTTCTCTGCATCTTTTTATGTCCGTTTCTATCCTCAGCATCATGGGTTGAAGCATTTACAGCTAGAGGAAGAGTTTTTGTTTTTAAAGGGCCTTCGTCTCACTTTGTTGTGAATGTTAGATGAGTTGACCTGGTCTGGTGGAGAGACATGAATGTTCCACTTTGCTCACAGATGAATTGAATACATAAAGACATTCGGCAGCATTTCCACATTTCTTTTTTTTTTATTACTATTTCTTTCAAATAATGTGCATCATTAAGATGGTAGTTATTCCTGTTTGGCATGATTGGAAAAAAAAAAAAAAAAACAGGGGAAAATTTTTTTACTAAAAAATATTTTTTATAGTCTTTGGTTGGTGTAAACGTATAGATGTTTTTCTTTTTCCCCGTATGTCTGATTAGTACAAGAAGTGTATCCATTCCTTTAGGGAACCTGCCAAATAAATGGGAAAAAAATATGATTTTTAGTTTGCTTTGAGAGGACAAAAAAAATGATGTTGAACGTAAGCCAAGCTCAGGTTTTTTGTACTGCTCCGGTCATACCCTGCTGGGACGGTTCCTCTTGATGCTCGGTCTCTCTGGTTGCTGCAGCAGGATTCACTCCGCTCACAGACTCTGAAACAAACAGAACGCATCTGAACGGGACCACATGCGCTTGGTGATCATCTGCTTTTTAAAACCGTCTCTACCAATAAAGCTGCCTTGATATTTTCACTTTTTCTTTGCTTGTTTTTTAATAGTTGCTCACCTTCGGTGGAAACACTTCGCCCCATCAGACCCACGAATGCAACCCCCTTGTTTCCTACAAGTAGAAAAAAAAAGAAAAATATTTTTTTAAAGAAATCATTTAAAAAATAATTTTAAAAATGATAGTCACTTAAAATTACACAAAACAAAAAATAACTTAAAAATTTTGAGGGAAAAGATCATTTTAAAAAAAGTTATGTAAAAAAGGAGAGCTCAGATTACTCACGCCTCTTCACTTGAAACGGTTTCTTCGTCACTGTGAAGAAATCAAAGCAGATCATCTGAATGATGCTGTAGGATGTGATTTGCTGAAGTGTTCAGATGCTACCTGCTCTTTTTCCCATCAAGCCGTAGAATCGAAGGGCTTTGGATCTTTTCATCAGGCTGTCTGCAGGGCTGCTGTCCACAAACTCATACTGCCAGGAAAATCAGGCATTGATGCAAGAATCTTTAAAATAACTGAAATAAACCTGTTCTCACCTGCCAGTGTCTGGACAGCCTTCTCTCGTCTTCGCCGCCACTAGTTGATCCTTTGGAAGTTTGCATCAGCACGCAAAAAGTCACGACGACGAGCTGGATCTTCCAATTCTCCATGTTTTGGTCGGGGTGGGGGGGGATGATTCTGCTCAGGTTCTCAGTGATGTTTTAAATAAAACGCAGCGATGTCTGATGAACCAGTGTTCTGCTCCAGGCTGTATTTATGTTCTTAAACGCCCCTCGCTCTGCAGCCCCTCCCCTTTGATCATAATTATCCACGCATCACATTTTAGACGTGTAACGTTTCATATATGTCACATTGATTCAATTGTATAAGGTCTTGATTTTCTTCATTCAGTCCTTACAGTTAGTAAAGGTGAACAACTTTAACATGTTATATTATAGGTTATTTTATACTGCTTTAGACGGTGTCATTTAAAACTTTATAAACAGCAGGAAAAAAAAAAAAAAACAATATCCAAACTCAAATATTTACTTTTTAAGCTAATTTCCAGTTTTATTAGACATTGGAGCTGCCCGATGTTAAATATCCAGTGGTTCCTTGTGTTCACTGTTCCTTTAATCTCATGGAGACAGGCAGATGCCCGGCTTTGCTGTTTGTATAATTTATCTTTACAGATTTTATTGTTGTATCGACTGACTTGGTCAACTGATGCTGTCTGATCTGAAGTGTTATTCTGCTGCAAGTCAGTTTATTTGAATGGCACATTTCGGCAACGAGGCAGCTCAAAGTTTTTTGTGCACCATGTGTTTTTAAAAAATTATTTTTATTTGACTTTGTTTTACCAGGATCAAAACCTGTTAAGATTAAAGTTTTCTTTTTCAAGGGAGTCCTGGCCAAGAAGCAGCAACAAATCCAACATGAGCAACAGTTTGTACCTTTTAATGAAAAACTTTTTTGAGACAGATGATCTGTGAAAAAAATTGAGCTGAAGAAATGTACCTCTCCAACCAAAACCAACCAATCAAAGCCAGGGGGAAGGTTTTAGCGCTGTCAATCAACCTCATGCAGACACTGTTAAATGTGCTAATGGTAGAGAAACAACTTACAGGAAAACTGTTTATCTGCTGTCATCGGTGGGCATGCTAATTAGCATTAGCATTCACAACAAGCTCTGCTGACAGGGAGAAGCTGTAGCGTAACAGAGAGCAAGGGGTTGAGTGCTCAGGCATGATTGACAGCCCTCTGCATCTTCCCAACTCCTCCAGATTAGCCAGTAGAAATGAGGAGATACCTGGTGGAACTGTGCTTCAGCTGAGCTTATTATAGGAGCTACTTCTCAGAGCAACGCTGGTAAAAATGTTGTTAAATGGTTAATAGAGGAGCCATGTTGTGATGACCTTCTGAAGGCGGAGTTTCAGAAAGAGCAGGAGTTTTTAAGGAGACGGAGGCCCAATTTCAAGGTGTTGAAGTACCAAGTCAAATTTCTTTTAGGTCATATTTGGTATATATACAATTTTTATAACAACTGAAGGTAACAGTAATTTGATTAGGCTGTAAAATGGCGCTATGTGCCTAGAAGATACATAATATTGTCGCTTTAAGGAAGTCTTCTATTACCGCAGCCATAGAAATTTCTAGAGAGGTAATTACGTGACAATGTGTGTGCTGTGAGGACACCCACTTGAAACAAAGCTGACAACAAACATCAAATGCTTTGATCCCCATGCAGGTGCTTCCACAAACAAGAAAAGCCTGCAGCAATTATGCCTGAAAGGCAATTACACCTGAACAGCCCTTGTGTGTGTGTGTGTGTGTAGAGGGGGGGGGGGTCTTGACGTGGAGAGGTGAATCAAAAGAAATCCTATTCGCAGGATCTGCATATGAAATGGCTGAGTCACAAAAGAGGTCCTGTAATGGCAGGACGCCGCAATTCAATGTGATGCAGTGAGGGGGGGGGAGAGGGGGGCCATGTCCCCCAATTCTGATTCTTCTCAGAGAGCTGAGGCTCAACTTAACCTGAGGTTTCATTTCCTTCCAGATCATTTCATGGAGACAAAGGAAGTAAAGGGAATAGATATTTGTCCTTCATGTTGGACATTCCTGACAGGTTGAGATTCAGTTTTAACCTGGTTTTAATATCCTCATGGGGATCTGGTCTACCTTGTGGAGTTGTGGGAACCACTGCTTTTTGAGGGGACAATTCTTGGTCCTCATGAGGGGAAATGCTGTTTTTGGGGTTAGGTATGTGATGGTTAGGGTTATGGTTAAGGCTAGGTTGTAGAAAATTAATGGAAGTCATGTTCATATCCTTACTGAATGTGCATCAGTCTCTAATATGACTGCTTGTCCTTTTTGAAATAAATCCCTGTTGATCTAATGGTTAGCTTTGAACCCTTCAGTCATCATCTGTTTCTCCTTTCAATTAGAAATCCCACTCCACTTCTATATATCTCCTTTTCCTCTGACATGCAGACAGTGAGTCAGCTCTGTAGGCTTTTCTCATATTGCAGTTACAACACAGCCCATAGTCTACTGTGTTTTACTGATCATCACCAGAAAAGGAAATTGTACATGACAGATGAAAAATATGAAACATCTGTGCATGGTTTTTCTCAGGCTGGTACTAATAAGAACCAGTGTGTTTTCTGTCGTTTATGGCTTTTTACATCAGTGAGTTCGTGTGACATCAAAAGGCCACCATGTTCTCTGTTTACCAGGGTTTCTCTGAAACCGACAGCCCGGTTGGATGTTTCTTACAGGTGACCACAAGGTGGCAGAAGAAGCCAATGATGGAGCTAATGTGGTATATTCACCTCTTCTGATAAAGTTCAGTCTTTCTGAATGGTTTTAATCTCTGGACAGTTCTGATCCATTTCATTATTTGAAATCCTTGCGGTTCTAACCATTCTTCAGTGTCTCTGACTGGATGTTTCTAAACTTGCCCAGATCGATTATAAGAATCACATTACAAAAAATATTCTGTTGGAATTGTAGTTCCAAAAGAACTACAATTCAGCTAAATTCAAATCAACTTTTACTTGGTTCAGTTTATCCCAAAGGGAAATTAAATGTTGTAACTCGTATCATCCAGGAATCTTTAAAGACTGGTAGTAGAAGGTGATGCTGTGGGCAGGAAGAATCTCCAATAACAGTCAATCTTGTAACAAATCAGAAAAGCCTCTGACTGAAGACTGTTTCTGTATGACAGTCTCATGACTTTGATGACATCCTAAAAGCTCAAGTTCCTGGCAGCAGAGACAAGATTCCACAGCAGTCTGTCCTGGATGATGCCACCACCTGTTAGCAAGCTCTGCTAATCTACCTCATTTGTTTTTGCTTCTCTTCTGTAATCCTCTGTCTGGGCGAATACTGTAGTTAGAAAGCTGAGCAGACATTAGACTTTGGAGCCACCTTCACTCTTTGCTTCCTACTCTGCATCCATGAAGCCTCCTTTTAAATCTCTCTGGGATTTGAGGTTGTTGTTCAGGTATAATATGAGCCTTTCAGATGCTAATCAACTGCTCCCAGTTGTAAAAAACAATGACCTGTTGACACGGTCAGGGGCACCATATGACTGTTGCTTGTGGGGAGAGACATTTCATTAATAGAAAAAAATGTATGGTAAGCAACCTACTTGCATACTGTATGTGAACTGTTGTATGTAAAAATCATGAGCAGTAAATATTGTCCTATTATCAG
>NW_015112674.1:0-11903 GCF_001443285.1 Poecilia latipinna | reverse complement strand
ATCTATCTATCTATCTATCTATCTATCTATCTATCTATCTATCTATCTATCTATCTATCTATCTATCTATCTAGATATAAATAGATATATTCATATAGACAGAAGAGACAAAGAGCAGCCTTGCAGAAATCGTCAGTGGGCTTTTAAACTGTCACTGGTTGCCATAGTTACCCACCATTAACTTGTTTTGATGTTGATTAGCATGTGGTCAGCGGAGCTAGCCTAGGCTACTATAACTGTTCAAAACTGAGTGATAAAATAAGTTATGGCCCAGTTACCCATCAAAGCAATTGTCCCCAAGTAAAAAAAAGAGTAAGAGCAAAAACATTTCTCCAGTTGCACAGCTTCCAAACCAGAGGCAATAATTGTTCAAACATGCAAAGCGAAGGCTCTGCGTTCAGGAAGGAGGCGAAGCAACAAAATGCAGTAGAGGTAGATTTATTTGGAGCTTCTGGTCATAGTTAGACCAACACCCATTTTCACAGTAAGACAAAGAAGCTGGCTTTTATACTTTGGGCAATTCCAACATTCATACCAGGTAAACAGGTGATAAAATAAAACAAGAAGCAAACACAAATCTAGTACAAAACAATAAACTGTACCAACACATATATACATGCATGCAAATCATTAGAATGATTTGCAAGATCAATCAAAGAATAAATTTAACTTAATGCAACTCCTCAGCGTATTACCCCTCCTATCTGAAAGTGATATGCTGCAGGAGCTTTTTAACAGCACCTGGAGCACTTGTCCCCCTTTGCTGCTCCACCCTGCTGAGGAGACTCATTCAGAAAGGTAAGCACTCCAACAGTTAGCAAACTCAATTTAAACCAATCTAAATCAGAAACAAACTGACATTTTCCCCCACATTCTCCCTGAACAGGAAAGATGGCCAGTCTCTGGACCCAGAAAGAATGTTCAACTAAATGTCACAATGTTACTGAAACAAAGAACTGAAACAAAACGCATTTGGAGTGTAAATAAGTTCAACATAATACAATATCAATCATTTATTAGGGATGGAGCCCTGGTGTCCATCACAATGTCAGTGAATAACTGTTAGTGAATAATAATACAGTAGACGATGAAGTCCTGTATAACTCACTTCATTTTGAAACTATCACAACAAAACCTGAAAATCCCCCAAACCAGGTCTTCTTTTGACCTTATGTAGTTCCATATTCTCCACTGACATCGATTCCATTGGTGTGTCCCAGTGTAAACAGTCTTTTGAGGCGCTGTGAAAGTATTTTTCCTGAATGAATGAATTAGGCATTGTATGTCACATTTATAAGTTTTAAATGTTTCCCCATTTGTCCACTTTGAAGTGTTTCAGGCTAAAATTATAAGTAAGAAATTGTTGTTTCCTTTTGTGAAATAAAAGTTGAACTAAGTAACTAATTTGTTGAATGATTGTTTAATATTAGAGATGCAGTGTCGACCTAGATGTTCCTGATTGCAGTTAGTATTTTGTTCAGCAGGTGGCACTGTTGCCCAACACATAAATTCAACATCTTCCGTGTTTCTGGTCACACAGCTAAAATCCTGCCACCACCTTACTAGACTCTATAAGTTTGAAAACTTATTTTTGCCTTTTTGTTTTGTTTTGTCTCCATGACTGACATGCAGGAAAATGAAAGAATATGCCTGTTTTGTTTTGATCGATGTCACACATGTTGCAAATTGTGGTTAATCTTTGTGGTCTGCTTTTGTTCATTTTTCTTTTCTCTCTTTGTGCCAACATGCAATATTTTGCCACCTCAAACAAATGTGTTTATATGTTGTTTGAGTGCCATTAAATAACCCTTATTAAAAGCTGAAAACATGATTGTGGCGAAATGTGAAATTAGCTAAAACCACATGACAGATACATTCTGAACACATTTTTAGCTCTTATAGTAATAGTTTAAAATGTACATGATTTTTACTGTTTATTTGTCCTGGTTTATAGTTGTAAAAGATTAAACCTTTTATTTTCTAAACAAGATTTGTTCTCTTTTTGGCCAGTTAAGATGACCACAATCATCAGTTTTTGTTAAATGGTAGGAAAATGAGGCATAACTTTTTAGTGGTTATTTTTATATAAAACATATATTTCTCCCAATTTGGTAGAGTCACCTTTAAACTGTTTGACTTGGGTCAAACATTTTGGGTTTCCTTCCACCAGTTTATAGTTTCCTCCTTAAAGTCCTGCGGTAACTCAGTCAGGTTTGTATGCTGTCTTGCTCTTTAACCTTTTTTTGTTTTAACCACACATTTTCTGTAGGACTAAGGCCATAGCTTGAAGATGACCAATCTAAAATATTGACTTTGTTGTCCCTAAGCCACTTTTAACCAACTCAGTGGTACGCTGAGGGTCATGGCCCATCTAGAACCATTTGGTTCCAAGCTTTAACCTCCTGGCTGATGTCCTGATGCTGCTTTAACATAATGTTCATTTCTCTTCATGTCATCTATTTTGTGAAGTGCACCAATCCTTCCAGCAGCAAAAAATGTGACAGAATAATCTACTCAGGTTTGTATGTTCTGCCTTTTCTTTTCAGATGTTCATTTGTCATTATGGCCAAGCCAAACACAGGATAAATCTCCAGAAGCTAATATCTTTGCTTCTGATTGCATATGCAAACTGCGTTTTGAATTTGAAATGCTGTGTTTGCAGTAATGGCTTCTTCCTTGGTCTTCTTCAGGGCTTTTGCTTTTGTTCTGGGGTTGGTTAACACTTTTTCACTGAGGAAAGGAGCAGTGTCTTCATTAGGCTGACTGATCAGATTTAATCATTTAGACTGAATTATTTAGATTTTGATTTTGTGTGTTGGAGGTGTTGTCCTGCAACATATTTCACTCAGATGTTGGGAATCGGAAGCGTACAAATCCGTGATGTGCCTTGAGTCTTAGTGTATGGAAACTTCTGAATTTAAAGAAAGTACTAAATAATCTGGCATTTAGCGATGATACATCATTTTCATAAATGCAAATGACCAAAGACAGTGACGACGTTTAAATGATTCCAATCTAGGTTCCCTAATATTAATGATCTTAGAGTTTACCGTGTTTGCAGTTTGAAGACTAACAGATTTCTGCTGCAGGCTGATGTGCTGAAGGATTTCCCAACAGAACAAAGAATGACTTCTTCGTCTTTACAGCTGTGAAAGTCAACCTTGTTTTTTTTAAAGCAACCATAAATCAAGTCTGGTATTTTCAGTTTTGCACTTCTTCTGAAATTCTCCTCGCTAGCTAGTTCCTCAAGTTGTTTTTCCCATTTGCTGCCCTGTGGCACTTTAGTGTGGTTTCTGCACAGAGAGGCATAAATTCGGCTCCCCAAGGCTCTCCAAGGATGAAATACCACTGTCTGCTCTTGCATGCTCAGACTGGGGGCTTCGGGCTGGTACTGTGGCCCACTCTGTCTCTATGGATCCATGAGACTGGCTGGTGTCATGGGATCAGCTCAGCCACAAGGAGCATGGGATGTTCTTGTTTTGCCAGCAAGCGCCAGAGTTCCTCCATGGAAAGGCTCTCTAGAGGAAGCTGCTGCTTCTTAAATATGACAGCTGAATGGTGAGGGGAGATCTGAGAGTTGTTTCACCTCCTCCACACACTTGTCTTTCTTTAAAGAAGTTTGAGATGAAGCTTTTTCAAATAGCTGCATATATTGTAATGTTTTTTAATTCTTGCTAAGTTTAAATGTATAACGACTTCCAAAATTAGTTCAGCCACTAAGTTACACCATAGGTTGTCTCAGTTGCATTTGCTGTTAATTGCTGCCAGTGTTTTCTTGTTTACGCCCACTAACGGTATTTTTGACTGTTCAGCTGACTACCAACACTGACATGCTGCCCTTCATACATGTAGAGCATTCAATGAAATAAGTAGACACTTCATTAGGCCTAATTAAACGTTTCCTGTAAAGAAGTATTTGGTATATCCAAAACTTTGAACTAATCAATTCAGGTGGGAGAGTATTCACAAAACTGTTCATTAAAGGTGCAGTGTTATATGTCATCCAGGCACATATTGCCATTTTATAGTGAAATCAACTTTGTTACCTTTAGCTGTTATAAAAAAATTATGTGTATATAAAATATAACTTAAAATAAATGTAATTTAAAGCCTTGATATTGGGCCTCTATCTCTTTAAAAACTCCTGCTTTGTCTGAAACTCCATCTCCAGGAAGTCATCACAACATGGCTCTTCTATTAAACTTTTAACAACGTTTTTACCAGCACTGAATTGAGAAGTGGTTTGTATAAAGCAGGGGTCACCAACTCCAGTCCTTGAGGGCTATCATCCTGTAACTTTTAGATGCGTCTCTGCTCAAACACACCTGGATCAAATAAACTGCTAGTTTCCAGCCTATTGCAGAGAGGAATAAATGCTGGTGAGGGAATTCAGACATTTTGGAGCAGAGGTGAATCTAAAAGTTGCAGGATGGTAGCCCCTGAGGACTGGAGTTGGTGACCCCTGGTATAAAGAGCTAAACAGAAGCCCAGCTCCACCAGGTGTTAGCTAATTGCTGCTGGCTAGTCTGAAGGAGCAGAGTCGGGGTGCTGAGGGCTGCTATGTGAGATGGAAGCTTGGGAACCTGGAGACTGCAGCTCCAAGGAGGAGCTTTGTCCTTAAAGGTTGGGCTAGATCCACCCAGGTGTTTTGCACAGCTTAATGGTTGCCATGGGAGACTTAAAGATTTCTCAAACATAGATGAAAGACTCAAAGCAACACTCCAGGTATGTTATTGATGAGTGAATAAGATTATAGCATGAGATAAAGCTCAAAAAGTTGATTCTACATAATACTGCCCCTTTAAGAAAGAGTGGTAAGAAACAGTCTGAATTCCAGTCTGCCAAAAGTCACACAGAGAATGCAATGATGTGTGGAAGAAGGTTCTCTGGTTAGACCAGACCAACATGAAACATTTTGTCCTAAATGCAAAACACTGCGTCAGTGGTGTCCAGCTCCAGATAGACGGTGTCCTACATTTTCTCAATGTGGCCCTGGTCCAGCACACCTGAATCAAATGACTGAAACACCTCATCAGTATGTAGATTTGTAGACAAGTTGTCTAGAATTCTGCTAATGACCCAGTTAATTGACTCAGGTGTGCTGCATCGGTGTGTGCTGCGGAGAGAACACTGAACACGCCATTCCCACGGTGATTTATTATGGTGGAACAATCATGCTGTGGGAATGTGTTTTCAAAGCAGCTACAAGGAAGTTACACACTACAAATTGAACACAAATGTGTGCCGGATTTTTCAGATTTAATAGTAGCACTGCTGAAAATCAGGCTTCTGTTTTCTTCCACCCCCCAATTACTGTTTGCACTGCTGTGGATATTGATATTGTTCTAGGTAAATGTAACTATGACAGGCACCGTTTACAGTTGGTGACAAGAGGAACAACCTGGATGCGGTCACACTTACAGAACACTTCCACGCCTCTGGGACCTGAACACCGGCAGCAGCAGAGCAGCTGGGTTAGACCAGACCTGACAGATGACGTTTGAGAGCTGGACAGTCAGCTGCCACAAATCCATGTGATTAAGGGATGGCTGGCTGTGTACAAATGATTACGGAGAGAGGATCTAAACAACGACATTCTGCCTGACCGCATCATTATCCCATCTGATTTGTGTGCTTTATCAGAAAATATGTGAGAAGATAAAGGAGAAAATCTTCTATTTACACCCTGAGCTACAATAATAAACATGTATCTATTCACGAGACCTGATGGATGGAGACAGTAGATCATGTGTTGGGCAAGAGCTGATTCCTGTTTAGTAACTGATTTCTTCTTTTGTTTAAACAAATGCATAACTTCCATTGAGAGGAAATTAACCGCAGTTAAATAAAAGTTAAATGCTCTCACTGATTTTCTAGTTATGCTACAGATCCGGTTCGGTGACGCCTAGAGGACTGGTTGTACCAGAGAGCTGAGAGACTCTGTGTTTCCATGTGTCAGTGATAACCTGTAAATGCAAAGCTAGCATGATGAATTTAACCAATATTGATTCGTGTTGTACAATTTTTTGTTTAACTGAAACTAAAAATCAGTTTTAATCACATAGACTAGCACTGAGTAAAGATCAGACATCAAGGCATTAAGAGTCACCTTACACTGTTTTTGGTGTTTTGTTTCAGTCAGTGAGACTAAAACAGAATGATAGAAAGTTAGAAGCAAATTGAATGAAGTTACCAGCAAAAAACTGAGTGAGTTGTAATGTCATCTTGAATAGAGTCAGGATTTGGAATGCTACTTTCTTATGAACTTTGGTTTTCCTTCAGCCTCATTTGTCTCAGTCCCAGTTGATCAGATTAATTTAAGCAAATAAAGGGCAGATGTGACTGGTAGTTATTTTTGTGCCTAAACTCCTGACTTATGAAAATCAGCACAGATATGACTAGCATGGATAAGAGGAGCAGGTTATTGTGTCATGACATTTTCCCATCCTCCCTCACTGAGTACCCAACCCTCCTCCCTTTAAATTAAAAAATATCCTAGTTTTTTGGGAGAATTTCTCAGATTATTTTTTGTGGAAACTTACTCCTTTTCTTTTGATGTACATTGACCCTGATAGGCCATCATACATTTTTGTCATGGTCACTTTTCAATGTTAATTTTAATCCACACAATTTCCTGGATTGTTTTTTACTTGGTTGTCAACAATTTTAAGAATTTACTGCATGCATACAACCTAATGTGGCATCATATGTGTCCATGTGATGCATGCTCATATTTAGCATCTGGATAGGTGCGGTGTAAATCTGCTTCTAGGTCATGGCAGTAATTCCTAAAGTGTTTCAATTTGTCTCTCTTGCTGGTTCAGGCTGTACATTAGCCACCGCTGCCTCAGTGTGATCACGCCTGGTGTTTACCAGCCTCTCTGCAGCGCTCATCTGTTGGCTGTGAGGTCATGGGGTCCCCAGAGGGCCGTACTTATCCCAGTTACCAACTTTCTTGTTTGCTGGGCTCTTGTGGCTTCTCCAGCACTCTCTCCTCATGGTGAAGCCTCCTTCTGGTCAGATATGCTTACTTTGTCTAGGAGCCAATCACCATTTCTTTCCCAAAGCCTCAGAGGTTCAAAAGCCAAGTGCATAATTGCTCTTTAAATCAATCTGCAAATCTCGCGGTATCCAGGCTCGCAAACAGCCTGGCCTGGAAGAGTTTACTCGCATCGTCTGTCCACAGGCTCGCATTTAGAGGCGCAGAAAATGTGACGGCATTCTGGAGGAAATGATCTACGAATTAGGAAAGATAAATTCAATTACATGCCTGCGGTCTCCATACATTTCCCATTAGCGTTGGTTGAGATTGGGCCTTTCTGGGTATCATTGTGCTTTTGTGGCTGTGATTGTGGCGGCGGGCCACACAGTCAGGGAAACGGCTCAGTTTGTGTGAGAAAGCAGAGACAGAACAGTGTCACCTTAGAAAAAAGACTAAACAGACAGGACTCATCTCTGTCTCTCCACCTTAATAACAAGTTCGCTACATACACACATACTCGCACACGCACACACACACACACACACACACACACACACACACACTGACGCCCAGGGCTTTATGAGTCTTCTGTAATACATGCTGTCCTGCTTGCTACTCCAGTCCCTGTCTCTCTTCTGAGTCTTCTGTCTCCCATCTTCTTCTCCCCCTTCATGTCTCTCTTTCTCTTCCTCTCTCTCTCTCTCTCTCTCTCTCTCTCTCTCTCTCTCTCTCTCTCTCTCTTCCTCTCTCTCTGTCTCTTCACTCCTCCCACTCCTCCTCCTCATCCTCCTCTCCCTGCTGTATTTGCAGTCAGCTTTAGTGCCAGACACCCTGAGGCAGCGGTAGCGCCAGCAAGTCTTCCCACCTCTGTTTTTGTGGTGGAAGATGACATGTCGAAGCTTTGAAGGGCTGAGGAAGGGAGGGGGAAGGGGGAGGGAACGAGGAAGGGAAGGAGGGAGGGTGCACATCACTCAGTGCGGAGGGAAAAGCGAGGGACCCGGAGAGGGAATGTCATGTGGCCTGCAGTCCGCCCAGATCCTCTCGCTCTGCCGCTCTTTTCTTCGCCTGTCTATGTGGGCAGGAATGGCGACAGGAAGCAACTCCCCTCCTCCGTTCTTCTTCCATTCATCCTCTCTTCACTCACTTCCCCCTCATGTCATACCCCCTCCTTTTTTCCTCCTCCCCATCCCATGTTCCAGTCCTCTCTCTCCCTCTTTCTCTCTCTCTCTCCTGTCTGTTTCTGTCGTGTGAATTTCCCAAACTGCGTTTTCTCTCCGTCTCTCTCTCACTGCTCCTCAGTCAGTCAGTCAGTGAGTCTCGGGCTCCCACAGGCGTGCCCCTGCATCATAACTCACTCTGTGTTGAAGTGTGCTGAGGTGTGCTGAGGTGTAAACTGTGACTGAGCTGCAGACAAAACATGTTTGATTTCAGATCCTCGGGCATTACTCATCCTGTTCGTGAGAGCAGAGGGCAGCAGCATTTTTTTATTTATTAGATGCCATATCAGGTCTCACTGGATGCAGAGTATCACTAAAACTAGTTAGCATAGCCACAAGCAGTGGTGGGTAAACAGTTTTCCTGCAACAGTGAGTTGTTCCTATTAGCACTTTGAGCAGCAGAGCATGATTGGCAGCACTAAGCCTCTCCTCCTGGAGACAGCAGAGGAGCAGGATTTTTCACAGATTATTTTTCTCATGTTGTAGTGTAAATAAATGGTGAGTGTCAAGACATATGCTTAAAACAAACATTCCTTCCTTCCTTTCTTCCTTCCTTCCTTCCAGTTTTACTGTCAGTATGGTTTCTTCCTGAAACACTGTTAGTTTTTCTTTTACACTTTTGTCTTTTCAGTCTACTGAATATTCTGTCCAAAGTCTTCAGGATTGCAGGTTGTTGGTCACATGGTCTTTGTTTGGTCATGTGACAGTGACAGTAATGCAGTGAAGGATTATGGGGTGTTTAGCTGAAGAGGAAGTGATGTCAGTAATGGGGTCATTTTTTATTTGTTTATTTTTTTCCTAGCAGAGACACATCTGACCTCCTGTAGATCATCTCCTCATACGGACATGATGAGAGCTTTAAGCCTACTTCAGGCTGTGTAACAGGTTCTGTTTAAATGATTTCTTAATTCTACAGATCAAGGCAGTAATCGGGTCTGAGTTTGGCTTACGAAACTGTAAAAAAAAACAAAACAAATAAACTCATTAGAGTTAGTTTGTTAGCTAAGACATCCATACAGCCTACTCAAACCTGTTCTTTTATGTGTTTTTATTCCTGCAGGAGGAATGCAGAGTTTGTGTTCTCTAATTGAGTATCAAAGCAGTGGGATTAGCAGCGAGGTAGACAGGATGGGGCCACACAGAAACGATCAAACATCCGGCCAGAGATGCTCTGCTGGATGAGTCGCAGGCGTCGGCCTTTATTTGCTTTATGCCTGAAACCCAAGATACGCCACTCTAATAAAACCATGAGAGGACAGCAGGAGCCTTCGCTGTGGTTTTTATCTACATGAATAAAAAATCTCCAGTGAAAATGAAATGAGCTTTTGGTGTCACACACCCCGGTTGGTTTTGTGTTGTTTTATTTTACCTCATTCTTTTCCTCAAACACTTTTCTGTTTGATCAACTTTAGATATAAGATAATATTTTGAATATTCAATTACTCACGAATGTCTCATATTCTCTATAGCTTGTAGGATTACGTTTGTTTGACTTTGTTTCCAAATCTTTAGCAAAGAGTTATTAACAAATAAAATACATTTTTATTACATAACTTTATAGTTCTTTATAGTGGCTTTCTTGTTGTATTTCCACCTGCAAACTTGGAAATTCTGTCCTCTGAGAACAAACAGCAGAACAAAAAATTAAAAATGCACAATTCACCTGAGGACACGTCTGACTTCAAGTGACAAGTTAAGCCCAGAAGTATTCATACCTCTGGCAAGTTTAGCTTTGAAGTAATCTTCTAGTTTTGTTTTATAGTAATTCTGGAGAGAGCTGACTGGAACCTGACTCAGCTGTGGATGCGGTTAAAGATTAGGGTGATGGCAATGAGGCCGAAAATGATCAAAATACCAGTGGAAACAAGCAAAGCTTTGCTCCCCTGGTAATAAGTATTAAAAGGTTTAATTGACATTAACACTTTTTCAGCTTTATTAAAGCTGTTTTTCAATAAAATGTAAAAACATTTTTTCCATTGATGATAATCCATTATTCTTTGACAGATTTCTGTCTCATTTCATATTCTCATATCATAAACAAACTTCATGGTTAAATTTTAAAAAAGTCATTTTAAATCTAAATCTTTCAGCTGTGTGAATCATTCTGGGCTTAACTGGAGTGTATGTACACACACTGACTGAAGATAACACGATAATACGAGTCAACAACAAAAAATCTGTCACTTGTTGACTGACGAAAGGTCCAGCTGAGCTCATCTGACACACAATTTGTGTGTGTGTGTGTGTGTGTGCGTGTAGGTGTGTGTGTGTACCAGGTTTTCATATCCTTGTGGGAACTTATTTCTGTCTACAATGTGGGGTTATGGGGACCATTGCTCCTTGTGGGGACATTTTCTTGGTCCCCATGAGGGAAATTGTTGTTTTTGGGTTAGTGGTTAGGTATGTGATGTTTAGGTATGGGGTTAGGAATAGGGTAAGGATTAGGCTGTAGAAATTAATGGAAGTCAACGTGAAGTCCCCATAAGTGATGAAAACACGACTGGATGTTTCTGTCACTGGACAACACAATATTGGTCCCTGTGTGGATTGTGTCACCATTGGCCAGTTTCATATTTGAAGTCAAATCCAGCAGCGTCAGAGTGGGGAGCGATTACAGGGTGCAGCACACACTATTAGCCAGACAAGGTGTCATTATGCTGCTGGAGTAAGGTGAGATGTCAGAGAAACCAACCTGTCATGCTTCTAATTACTGGATCAGCAGCAACAAGTCAGGAACACAAATACATCCACAGATCAGAGCAGGATCAAACTTTTCTGAATGGACAGTTAGAGGATTTCTTTGTTTTGACTAGTATTCTTTTTAAGGTATATAAATTGTCATTTATTAAAAAACATTGTTAGACATCCCAATCTTTAAAAAATTGCACAAGGTAACATATATTTTAAAAAAAATGTTTTTTACATATTTGTTAGAAATTCTCAGGAGGACGGTTTTAGTGCTGTCAGTCATGCTCCTGTATGCGCTGCCCTTTGCTCTCTGCTACACTACAGATCCTTCCTCACATCAGAGCCTGGAGTGAATGCTAAGGCTAGTAAGCATGGCTACCGACGACGGTGGATAAACAGTAAGATGATTGACATTAGTTGACAGCGCTAAGACCCGCCTCCTGGGTCCTGATTGGCTGTTTCTGACCGGGAGCGCTGCGAGAAAACATGGAGGAGGCAGAGGAGTTTGTTTTTTTTCACAGGTTTTACAGTTTGAACAAATGTTACAAAAGTGACGTCCTGCAGCTTTAACTTCTGAATCACTTCCATAGTCACAAACTGCAATTACGCTGCATTTTCTAAACTCTTTCACTTTCAGATTTGGAAACTGTCACTGCAAACCCCGCTTTGAACAGAAAGTGTGTTAAAAGCATTAGGAAAATGCTCACCGCCACGAAACTGAATGAGCACATAAATTTTGTCTCCCTCCCCATCCGCCCCCACCCCCATCTTTCCCTTCTTTCTTGTTGTGTTTGAATTTTCCATGCCTGGCCTTCCCACTGCTGAGAGTGCTGTTCCTCGAAGCCGCAGTGTATTTTGAAGCGAGGTCGGGAGAGAGCCAGAGGCTCCAAAATCAGGCACAAGACTCCCAGTGTTCCACTGCTCTGCTTGCTCTTGGCTTCCTCTCCTGACCAGAGAGGTTGAGTTAGCCACAGCAAACGTATATGTGTGTGTGGATTTGTGTGAACATATATAAG
>NW_015112673.1:1078581-1141134 GCF_001443285.1 Poecilia latipinna | reverse complement strand
CCTCACATCCATAGTCCATCGATCCGAACAACAATATCCCTCAGTGCTGAGGCATCTTCTGCTGTTTTGGTTGAGCAAAGTAGGAGGGACGACCGCTCCAAGATGGCCGCCGTATATCCTGCGCCGGAGCGGCCAATGTAGGGTCTTCTCTTATGTCTATGCTGAGCACGCTCTCTGTCATGTGTGACGTTTTGCGCCCTCTACTGCGCATGCGAGTTCGCAGTTCACACTGGAGATCACATACAGGTCGCATATATTTGGAAGTGTGGTGTGAACCACAACTGCCACGCCAAATAAATGCGATTTGACAAAAATTTGGATTTGGGTCTCTTCAGGCTGCAGTGTGAACGTAGCTTTTGTTTATATTGTGCAAATCCACTACAAATATTGTCTTACTGCACTACAAAAAAGTTGTTTTAATTTAATCACACATACATTCCTATTATTCCTGGTTATCAATCAGTACAGTATGCTCAATTAATTATTCAAAGTTTTTATCTAAGGAAACCCAACAGATCAAAAATCTGGAACTGCTGTTTTGTTCAGTTTGTCTATGTCGATGTGCGTCTGTCCCTATCAAATAAACTTGATAGGGGCAAGTTTATTTGATAGTGTACATTTATTGTTCCTTCTCTTAAAAGGTTACAACTTGAGGAAACTTATACTTTCTTTCTTTGTATCCATTTGTAATTACCTGATAGGGTATGTCTCATTCTTTCTGCGCTTCTTCTCCTCGTCTGGAACGCGTTCCCATCCAAACTTGAGTCTCCAATCAAAATTTCCTCGGCTGTAGTTTTGCAGTTCAGGCACTGGTTTGTGAAACCTCAGGCTGTGATTATCGATCGACGTGATTCTTGGGCTCACCACGGCTCTGGGCTCTTCAGCTATTCGAGCCAGAAGAGGCTCCAGCCAGCCAGGGAAACATTCACCTGTGAAATAAAAAGAAAACTGAAACATTTTTTCACTAGCTGGAAGCTATTAGCTATTATATGGAATACTGCTGCATAGAAATACTATTGCAATAACCAAACACATTGCTAAGCCAAACATTTGTCCTCTGCATGTAAAAAAACAACAAAACTACAAACTCACAGTGGGAATCTAGGAAGGTGAGGACCTCCCCCTGTGCAGCCTGAGCCCCCATCAGCCTGGCTGTGATCAGGCCTTTTCTCTCCTTCTGACGCAGGACTCGCACTATTCGCAGCCCCTGCACATATTCATCCAGTGGAGTCTTTAAGAGATCTGAGGACATAAATACAAAATTAGAGCTGAAGGAGGGCAAATGTTAATAATGAAATCTGGCATTTTGCATGCCTTTATATTGGAGTTACATTGAAGTTCGAGGGGTTGTGATTTACTGCATATTTGCACTTTGAATACAGATAAATGTTATGAACACTTAAATTTAATACTTATTCAGATTTTTAATTGAAATGTCTAAATGTAATTAACACAATATATCACAGATTAATTTGATATTGTAAAAAGAAAAAAATCTCAGATTTAAGGTAAAATACTGGTAGCTGTGGTTGCCAAAAAATTACCATATAAATACAGATTTACAGCTTCCAGTATTTTGCCTTATATTAGAGACTTTTTAAACAGTGTACTTAGTGGGCGAATGCATTGTGATAACTTTTCCCACTGAATTTTGGGGCAACACCCAGAGGCAGTCCTATCCCCCACAAGATGGCGCCCTGGGCCGTTGCCCAAGTCGCAGAAACTGCCACTGGCAACACCAGCCACATCTCGTCTAATCTCTTCTTAAAAATTTTAAAATTCAAAACATTTTTGTCTTTTTTTCTGTCTCCATTGACACATGGTGGCACAGTTGGTTCGACACAAAGAGGTCTTGGGTTCAAATCCTGGCCTGGGGTCGTCCTGCATATCCTCTGTTCTCTGAATGCTCTGGTTTCCTCTCAGTAAACCAGAGCAATACCCGAGTCAGTTTCTAAAAACTGACTCGGGCATTAGCATGTATGTACATAGTTTTCTCTCCTTACGATGGACAGGTGACATAATTGGCATCGCCTCTTATTGAAAGATTGCTGGAGACAGGCGCCAGTCTCACCCTTTCAAACTAAGCAGGTAACAACAAAGGGTGGATGGATGCTGAGTTTCCACAGTTGGAGTCTTAGGTTCACGTTCAGATGGTTGAGTTCCTGTGAAGTTTTAATCACCAGCTGCAGAAAAATACCTCAGCTGGCTGCAAAAACCTCATACAAGCTAGTAAGTGTTCCAGTAAGCAGGCCTTTCTGAAGAGGTAAACGATAAACTAGATCTTTTCTTAATTATGAAACAGACTCTTAGTTTTGTCAGCTTTGAGTCTTGATGGAAATTTTTCTGAATGAATTTTCCCCTAGAAGTACATTTATGAATACATAAAGACGGCAGCAGGATATTAAACACAAATTCCATCTTAAGCAACAAGACACTTAAGTACTTTACCGTTTGTAAAAGATTAGGTTTTAATAATAAACAGAGCATAATTTTCCAGATAACCTTTCACTTTGGACCTTATTATGGATGTGATGAGTCATGCATTTAGTCGTCATAGTGGCTATCAGCATGATAAAGACACTAATACTGTAATTAACTGTACAGTGTTAAAGCAGAACAAATGAGGACAAATTCCTTCCCTACTTCCACATTGTACACCAACTCAATGCAGAAGCAGTAAATTTCAGTTTTCATCATGTTTTGTTCTCTGAAATATGAGAGTACTTTCTGAAGAAATGATATACATCCAATGCCTTGCAAAATTATTCATGCCCCTTCAAGATCAATAATCTCCTTTCAGATTATGTGGTTAGTTAGATCTTGGTAGGTTTGCAGTTATGTTCTTTCCATTTTCAGGTCATCGATGAAAAGTGTTTAGGAAAAGCTCCACAGTTTTATCCCCAAGTTGTCTGCTGTGATCCTTGGTCTTCATTACTTTTATGTATTTATTTTATTTTTGTTTTCTTCATTCAGCTGTTTGTTCACCAAACTTCTGAAACCTTCACTGATCAACCAGATTTAAAGTGAGGTTGACTCAAACACAAGTGAAATCTATTCACTCACTCTGTGATTTTTGGAGGCAATTAACACTTTTAGTGAAGGGAACCATAAAAATAGAAAAAGAACCCCATAAAGTATGTATCATTTACCTTAGATTCAATAGTTATCTGCTTCTTTGGGATGGTATTTCTCATAAAATCCCAAATAAATACATATAAGTTTTTGTTTCCCTCATGAAAAGGAAAGTTGAGGAGTTGTGAATACTTTCTCTAGGACACTATATATGTGAAAGCATTAAGATGTAACATTAACTATCAGTGATCTCACTCACCATCTGTACTGGCGTCGTCCACCAGTAAGATCTCTGTGAGCAGAGCAGCAGGAGCCGTGTGGAGGACGCTGTAGACCGTCCTGAGCAGAGTGGACCAGGCCTCGTTGTGAAACACTATTATCACGCTGGTGGTTGGAAGGCCGGGACATCTCAAAAACTTCTGCTTCAGGCAGCTGTCAGAGCCAGACTGGAAGTTAAGAGGCAGCTTTTAAACAACGCATAGATTTATCTCTTGCCTGCAGGGTGATGTCGCCAAGAAACGATGTTCTCCTGAGATAAACTCACTCTGGAGGCCGTGTGTCCTTTCCCAGATCCCGGTGCAGAGAGATGCGATCGCTGGCAAACTGGTTGAACTGGTTTTTCTTAAAACCACTTGATTCCTCTTTCTGTTCCTCAGCAGTCATAGAGCGCCACACGAATGGCTTGCCGCCTGCTCCCGGTTCCCAGCGATTTTGGTAAGGCCTCTGAAGGTGAGGCCTGAACTCCTGCTTGCTGTAAAATCCAGGAGGACATTTGTGGACAGAGGAATCTGTAAACCTGGTGGTCTGGACAGGGATGGATCCTCTGAGTTTCCCCACATTTCCCTTGGGAAGTCGAGGGGAATGTGGCGTTGTTGTGTAGTTCATGTAGAAGAGCATAATAAAAGACAAACACAGAAAACTGGAGAATGCTATCTTCACTGAGCGTTTGTGTCGAAGCAAATAAAAATGCATGATATTCAGAGAGCGATGGGGACCTGAGAAGAGAAAAATAAACAAAACGCAACATTATAGACAACAAAAAAATTATTTTAAATAGTTATTTCACCAGATCAACAGCTGCAGTCTGGAAAACCCTCTCTACGTCATGCTTGGAAAAACTAATTCCTTTATTTGAAGATATTTGACTATTCATAAAGTTATTGTTGTCTTATTTAAACAGTAATACAATGACAGAATGAGGTAACTAATTCAACAAGACATAAATAAAACACTAAGAAAGTCCTGCCCAAGCATTGGTGTAATCATTTGTTGGAAGATCCTTCATTCATTTACAAATATAGTTTGAAAAGTAATAACTTTAGCAAACCTGTGTTTCTGAGCTAGTTAACCAACAACACTGTCTTTATTAAATGAGAAAAGTACTTACTTTTTGCTGTAATTTTTCTCTGTGTTGTCCTGTTTGCCTCCCACGTCTTACAGAGACCGACAATGAAGTGCACAGGTGCTCAGCTGGATCAGTGTGCATCAAGGACCCTTTGCAACCGCTCAGACCGGTTAAAAACATCTGACTCAGTCAAGCAGCTGCGGTGAGACTGCCAAGAAGTATGTTCTTTATTCCTGGTTTCACTTCGGCTGAGTTATTTTTAACTTCCATTTTACTTTTAAGTTGCATTTCTTGTGGGATCACATTTATCTACTTAGGAGAGGAATGAGAGTTAAGAGCACCTTCTGCAGGATTTCTCAGTAAATGTTTGAGGTAAACGGCAGAATAAAAGAAAAAACAATAATACAAACCAATCCATTGTTAACTAATCAAGCCATGATGATTTTTTCAAACTTACAAAGGTTAATCCATAAATCAAAGTGACTCCAGTGTTTGATAAGCAGGACGGAGCTCAGCCAAAAATTACTAATCATTATCATAAATTGAAAACATGTTTGTCAGATAAAAAGCTAAGTTTAATTCAAACAAAAGGGAACAACATAGTTTCTACATTTCTAATATTGTTTAAGAGGTAGTTTATCTGGAGTTTACATCTCCTTTCTGGGTTCATCTCTGCCGCTTCCTCCAACAGTCGAAAGAGAAACACAATTGAGCCATTCTGCAGATTTGATTGTGTTCATGCATGACTGTCTGTTATGTGTTTTGGTATTATGTGGGTATCTGTGTTGCTAATAAGATAGAGCAGTGTTTCTCAACCCTGGTCCTCACCTCCCTCCTGTCTCTGCATATTTTAGGTATTTCCCTTCTGCCACACACCTGAATTGTATCTCTGGGTGATTAACAGGTTTCTGCAGCACTTGGTGGTCATGCAATCATTTGAATCAGCTGTTCTGTAATAGAGGCACATCTAAGGCATGCAGAGCAGGGAGGCAGTGAGGACCAGGGTTGAGAAATACTGAGTTAGAGTGACGACTTGTCCAGTCAGGATGCACCAGTTCTCCCACCCAGTGACAGAACTGGAGTAAGGTCTTGACTCTGGCAATCTTAAACAGACTTAAACTGTAAATGTAATGTTGCAGATAATAATAATAATAATAATAATAATAATAATAATAATAGGTTGAAAGTTTGGAAGTAAAGGCTAGTAAACACAACATTTGGAAGAAACTTTATGTTTTATTGCACAGTGGCTCTCTTAAAAATCTGTATAACTTTAATGGGGTTTTAGGATGTATTTACTGCATGAGCAGGAATTCATTGATGTGCAGCACTTTCCTTAATCTACCTGTTAACAATAGAGAAGAAAGGATTAGGTTTTTAAACTAACAAGAATAGTGTAAGAGTGAAAATTGGAGTTATGAAAGCAGCACAACTGCATTACAAAAGCAAAAAAAAATATATATATATCCTCTTGTATATTTGTCATGCAAATTAATTAATTAATTAATTAATTAATTAAGCCAGATAATGAAAAAGCAAAGTCTCGGCAAGAAAACAATATTCAATGTATTAGTATTTTAAGTGAGTCTTTTGCATATTGCAGTTAGTTATCTAGATAGATAGATAGATAGATAGATAGATAGATAGATAGATAGATAGATAGAATCTACTGTCGTTCGTCGCTTAATGAGGGCGGGGTTTGTTGCCAAGGTAACACGTAAACAAAGCTATAGTTATTTTTGAAAGCTAGGTGTTGTGAACAGGACGTCGACTGGATAAAGGATCCGTAACGCATATGGCTTTCTTCGGCTTGACCCAGCTGGGTTATCAAAACCCAATCGGTGATAATATGCTCATAAATCCCCGGGGAGTCCCTCCGTCTCAAGGTGAGAGGAAGCTAGGCTAAGCCTTAGCTGCGCTGAACTCTACATTTATCATGGCTGCTGCAACCTCTGTCAAAGCAGACCTCAGCATTCAGTTAAAACGTTTTGTAATTAAGTTTTTTTTTAAAAGTGCAGAAATTTATTTAAAAGTTAAAACTAGTGTCAAACTCCAGTGCCATAATAATTAGACAGACATGAATTTTAAAAAACATAAATAGAATAAATAAACATAGAAGTACTTTACTGATTAAATAATTCAATGTTTTATACTGATTGAGTAGAACATAAAAATCTGAGTTCAGCAAATTGTCCTTGTAGTACGTAAAAACACTTTTAAATGATTTTTAAGGGAAAAAAAGCTTAAGAGCTAAGTCACTGTAATGATTGGCTTCATCTGTTGAAACATATCTGCTTTTAGATGACTGTTTTAATGTCAGGAAAGAATTTCAGTCATTGGCTAAAGAACAAGGACCCGTCATAAATAAAGAAGTGACCAAAGTACGACTGCAGCCTCCTTGCTACAGCGATGAGGATCATAAAGGGAGTCATGAGCGATACGCAGAAATGGTGAAAAAGGCTCAACCACCCAGGCGTAAGCTAGCACACTTTAAAATATGGGTTCCTGTAGAAGTTTGTAACAAAAACTAAAAGCCTCTTCTGTCCTCCAGTCCCCAACCAGCTGTATGTAAAGCCTCTGACAGAAAACCAGCAGTATGGATGGATGAGACACATGAGCTTTGAACCGTGGACCCAGTGCCAAAAGTTTCCTCGAAAATCCAGCGAGATGACAAGGTGAGTATCATAACACATAAATACATTTTTCCACCAGTCTGGGCCTCTGTCGGTATAATCCATCTGTTGTTTTCCCAGGTTCGTTGGTACAATGATCTTGACACACCGAGACTTCTGCCTGTTCTGAGCTCCCTCATGTTTTGGCTTCATGAAGTAGAAGCATGCACAAAAAAAACAACAAAAAGCCTGCAACTTTTTGACTCTTCAACCTTATTTTAATGAATCAAATTTAATTGCTTTGTTGTTCCTATGGGTTTTCTCTTTTTATATTTAGGTGTTTGTATGTGTGCATGTAACCTTTGTTTAACTGGGTTTACCTCATTGAGATAATCAAAAGTACAAATCAAAAGTACAAAATGTGGCCTTAAATACATATATTTAACAAATAATTGCTCAAACGAATGAATATTGTACACTATTTTAATTGTGTACTATAAGACGTGCTACAACAGTACTCTGTTAAATCTCTAATAAATACAAAATGTACATGCTGGTGACAATATTCTAAAAAGTTGAGCTGTATAAAGAGCTCAAGAAATTCAGATAACATGAGCAATTATGTTTTCTTTTGCGTTGGGATTAATAAAGTATTTATCAACTGAAAATTCAGAAAAATTATGAATGCTAGACGGAGGTGAAAGCATCTCCAAAGCTTCAGTCCTACTCAATGTGATCCGAGAAAGGAACGGCGGTGAATCGACAGCATTGTTTCAAATAGGGAACAAAATTATGGATTTTGTGGTCTGATCTGACATATTACAGCTTACACTGCTAAAAAAATTGTAGACCTTTCAATATGGAAACAGTATTCCCTGATGAGGTGGTCATAATGTTATGACTGATCAGTGTATTTTTTTGTATATATTCTTGATGTTTTAACACCGATTCTCTGTAGGCTTTAGTGGCACTAGTGACCCCTAGAGGAAAGTCGGGTTAATTACAAGAAAAATAAAAAATAAAATCGTGGTTTTGTGCAAAACTTTGGATGCCCGTTTCTGCCACTCTGTTAAAAAATAAAGAAATTATCTCATTCTAATGAGATAGTATCTCAAAATACTGAGATAATTTATTTATTTTTATTTTTTTGCAAAGTGGTGGAAATGGGCTAAACCTGCATAAAATGGAAAAATGGGAGTTATATTAAATATTGTAACAAAGTGCTTTTTTAATAAAAATTATATACACAATAAAGGAAATATTGTATTTCTCAGGGAAGCCAGAAGAGTTTGAATCATTGCAGCTACACTTGATTCCTCGTAATGTTTCTAACATAAATGATGCAGCTTAATCGAAGTTTCTATGATGAAGTAAACTTAAGGAAAGCACTTTTTTATTTTAATAAACAGATTTTTAATATTTCATAATTGAGTTTAGATATATTTTCACTTAGTGAATTTACTTACTTTTTCTAAAGTGTTTAATAACTATTGGACAAAACTTTTTTAATTATAATGCAAACTTATTTTGTAGTTTTTAGTTGTAGAAATAAAAAAAATTGGAACTAGAAATTTTATGTACAGCAATCAATATGTTAAAAAACACTAACGGAGAAAAAAATGTACTTTTTTTACATTTTATTTTTTTCTTCAAGGGGAAATGTTATTTTTCTCTTTGTCATAGTCTTCAACTCTTCTTTTCAACTGAGCAAAACACTCCCCCTTCAACTCCTCCAACTCAGGTAAAATACGAACAAAAAAAAAGAAGAAGAAAACAAACCAGAAGGATTCATCGGGCCTGAGCAAAAACACTGTTTCAGTAGTATGGGGAACACATTCCTCCCGGCTCCCGTTTCCCCTGAAAGCATCCCAAGAGTTAACAATCAACACAAGTCCATGGACAGCTAGTAGAAATAGAATAAATACAATGAACATCTTTATGAACTCATGTCCATTCTATAAACTCTCCGCTTTAGGCTCGTCATTGGTCACAGTTTGTGTGAGAGTTGGTGATCTCGGTTGCGTCTCCAACACACCCAGGCCTCCGTTGCACAGGAGAGACCAGTAGCACAAGACTGCTTGAGCTGGCTTTGGTACAAACGAGATCAACTGTTTGCTGCTGGAGACAACGAGGACGCTGCGTTGGCGGTGAAACGGTTGGCTAAAATAACTCTCAAAAAGCCCTTCTTCATTTTTGACTCATGTCAGCGGACCAGGCAGGGTAAGCAGACACGTTTTTAAAAAGTTACAGCTTCCGCTCAAACTTTAAACAATTGAGTAGCACTGGTGTTGCTCTCCCACCTCTTGCTCCTCAATAATGCAAGACAAATTTGGCAGTTTGGAAATATTTCTGGTCATAAAAAACATCGACGATGCTGATGTGGAAACTAAACATGCGCCACGTTTTGCCCTCATTAAGGCAACTCTGCACACAAAGTACAACCAGCAAGCTAAAAGTGTCTGTAAAGCAGCTGGACAATAGAATAACTAACCAGCTAATATCATTTAGTTGTTTTTGTGGTTCTCCATAAAGAGCAAAAACAATCAAATGAATAGCATTCTGCTCAATAAGCATTGAAAACTACAGCTAAATTTTGCAGGCGTTTATTGCATATTTTTTTACTTACGTTTATGCATCAAATGTGTCAAAACAACAACAACAAAAAAAAAACATATAATGTTCTGGGTAACATTATTATAACTGTAATAATCAATATATTATTTAAGTAGCAGTAATATTTTTGTATTTCTATTCTCAGTTTTTATGAAAATGTTACATTGTGAAATCGTTGCTGAAGGTTATCATGCTCGTCTAAAACCATTTATAGATGCATGTAGAAGGTCAATTGTTTCACATTGAGAGAAATAAAGAAAAATACAGAGAATAATAGCTCTGTAAAAAAACCCTCAGAATATTAAATTACAATATTAATTATTTTTTTTCATGTCAAATGGGGGAAGACTGTCGAGGATAAAATGTGGATAATAATGCAGATTGCCACATAATTCTTCAGCAAAGGCAAATCAACTGAGGAGCCAAAGTACTAATTGTTTTGGTCTTGCTTCATGATTCCATAAATATCTATATTTTGTGTAAATGAACAGATGAACCGCTAATTTTAATGACTGTTGCATATTTTACTACAACAGTCATCATGAGTTTTTAGTTCATGACTCCATATTTGTTTCTTCAACTCTGAGTAATTACATGTTTGTTTGTTTTTTCTTGAATCAGATCTGAAAAACAATTATGCCATTAATTACATCACTTATTTATTTATTTATTTTTTTATTATTATTTTTGGACAGATGCTTTACACGACCGAAATCTTCAATTGTTAATTGGTCATCTCTGTGATTTTCTTATTAAAAATAAAGCCTGATTTGTTTATTTTTGATAAAAACAGTGAGTAGTGATTCCATATTATCATACAGTAAAGGTTTGTCATATTAATACGGATAAAATTGTCAACCTGCCTGTCCTGCGCAAACTGTCCATTCAGAGCAACACCAGTGATGATTTATGTTTCTTTTACCGCTGAAATAAAAAAAAAAACGGGCCTGTTAGAGTCTGACTGGAGTGGATTAAATAAAACACACAGTGACTCATGTGTAATTTTCTCTCCTATCTGGGCCAGTGGTTCTGACTCCGATCCCGTCTCGCGAGCAGCAGAACTCGGCAGTTGATCCGTTGGTACCAGTGACCTTTGAATTTTACAAGAAAGCGTGCTGTTCTTCATCGGAAATGGAATCATCATGTTAAGCATAATAACTAACCAGAATCATCATAATAATAACACTAAGAATATACAAATGATGGGTACAGAATTTATACAAAATACCCTACGTCAAAACAAACGGAAAGTAAAAATAAAAAAAAAGAAAAGAAAAAGAATCCACAGTAAGACATGCTCAAAGCAGTTATGTTTGGCAAGAAAGCAGTTTTGTTGTATCATAAAAACCTCACAGTGAAAATAGTTATGCCCCTTCAGGATTACAAAGCACAGTATTCAGTCGAAATCAGCGGATATTTCTTTCCTTCGTCTACTTCTTCTTCATAGAAGAATCAAGCTGCATGACGCAACTGCGTTGAAATCCGTAGTTTCTGCCCCTCCCTACCTGGAGGTTCTGGAACAGCTCACTGATTTATGCTCCTTCATTTCCACCCCAAAAAAAAAAGAAAAAAGAAAAGGAACAGAGACAAAAAGGAGCCCAACCCAGTGGAGAGTCCCAATCTGAGCTCGATCTTTGTTTTGCTCAGATAAAAATATGTAACCCCTCTCGTAGCATATCTAGTCATCTTTAGTCACTTTTAATTTCATCTGTTAAAATGATTGAGGGTAATTTTATTATTTAGAGTTAAAAATCTGTTCTCTGCTGCCTAAATGACAGACAAAATAAATAAACTCTGTATTTTATGAAAATGAGCCTTCACTGCCAGAAGTCGGGCGAAAGAAAAACAAAAACAAAAAAACAAAAACAAAGGTGGTGATCATTGCTGACTTCAGCGAAAACATATCACAATATCTGCCTTGCTTTTAGTAAATACTTTAGTCTTTGGTCAATATATTCCTCCTCAGTTTATACATATAGTCATACACACACAAATATGCATGTACATACACACTTATAAACGTGTAATAAACTGGATATTTGTGCACGTATGTGTTCACACTTTTTTTTATAAAGGACCTTTAGCACAAAACATCAAGACTGAAATAAATAATTAAAGCGGGAACAAAAGTACCTGTTCATAAATTGTGTCAAACAAACAAACAAAAAAATAAAAAATAAAATAAAACTTACCGAACAAAAGAACAACAAATAAAATAAAAAGTAGCCTTATGTACAGCGATAATTTTCTTTTCACACAGGCTAAAAGGCGTTGTTTTAAATAAACAGACTTTGCATCTTTCAAGAAGCCTGAGAGAGAGGCTAGACATGAGAAAAACACGTTGTCCTCCAACATGTACGCGGCCGAGATGGCTGTCAAAACAAGAGCTTTCTCCTCCCGTCGAGAACGCTTTCCCTTCTCCGGAGTCCCAAAAGTTCGCGTTTTCCTCTTTGCTTGGGATTCAAGTGATGGCGATTGTAGTTCTCAGCTGTTTCGCTCGCGCTGTGAGTGCTCGCTCAGTGGTGCCGTGTCCTTGCAGTGGGTACCGACCCAGCGTCCGCTGCTGCCACGGCTGCTAGCTGTTGGGCGGCCCGTCGTTTAGGAAGTAGGTCGTCATTTCCCCTTTACCTTTGACCTTAACGACTCCGCGGCACTCCAGCACGTATCCTTTGCTATCAAGCACCTGGTAGAGGTCCGTGGTCACCTGGGGAGGTCAGAAAATATCGATAGGATTTTAGAGAAATATTCTGAGGTACTATTGTAATAACAATAAAAATGTATGGTAAAAACCCCCCAATTTATTAGTTGTTTTATAGATAACTGTATGGTTATGACTTCATATCACCAAACATACAAACATCCCCATTTAAAGGAGACTTTCTAGATTCCTCTTACTTTCTAGATTCCTCTTACTTACTGTAACATTCAATCTTATTTTCTAATTCACTGGTATTTATTGATGCTTTCATCAAACAAACAGTGGAGAAAATGGTAAAAATGTCATTTAGGATAATACTGTCAATACTATCAATTGAAATTTATCGAGACGACGATAAATCAATTTCCTGTTAAGATAAAAAGTTTTCCACAATAAATGATAAAAGATAGCAATGAAACATCAGGAATCATGTAAATACCATCCATCCCTGGATGCTGAGTTTGTGCTTTACTAAGTTTACCAACGATGCTGTACTACTACTTTGTAATATATCGTAGTACAGCTACATTAATACTGAGAAACAGTAGCACTATTTATTACAAAATAGCACAGGGAAAATCTTTCGTGTGCTAATGTAGTGTAAAAAACCTGTACAAAAATATCCCAAACTGAACTCAGGGCTATCAAAGAAGTCGAAAAGGAAAAAAAAAATCAAAACTAAAATTAATGTAGACCATTTTAATCTACATGTATTGTTTAAATTTGAATAAATGCCACTCGTCCTTCCAAGTTGAATTCCCATTGTTATGTGTTACCTGAATGCGGTCAGGTACACCTGTGCTGTCCATGCGACTGGCCACGTTTACTGTGTTTCCCCAAATATCATACTGGGGCTTCCGGGCGCCAATGACTCCTGCTACCACTGGCCCAATGTTCAGACCTGTGAATCAAACACAAACTTTGTAAAAACATGCACTGTGAAGAACAGGCTCACAATTTTCCCCATGATTTTCTCTCTGTACCTATCTTCATCTGGAAGTTGTTGAAGGAATGCTCGTTGATATACTTCATCTGCTCTCTCAGTCTCATAGCATAGTCTGCTAGCGCAGTAATATGAGAACGACCCTCTTTGTCGTAAGTAGAGTCGTTAAGACCGGAGGCCGCCATGTAGGTGGAACCAATGGTTTTGATCTTCTCCAGCTGCCTGTACTTCTCTTCACTGATGATCTGAGCCGTTAACAAAAACAGATGTTCATTTTCTCCAAGCTGCACTTTAATACTGCGGTCTGAATTTTGTATAAAAAAAACAAACAATGTTTTACCTCATCGAAGTCGGCGATGATCTCGTTGAGCAGCCGGAGACACTCCACCCCCTCGTTGTTGGCCTCCAGCTCCACGTAGAACTCAGAGAAATTGCTGATGGATGCGAACATGACGGCTACGCACTCACAGGACTGGTAGTACAGCTCATCGTTGCGCCGCTCTCGAGCCAAGAAGTGAGCAGCCACGTCCTTCGGCAGGATGTTGTGAAGGAGGCGACGGTTATAGGCCTGCAGCTCCTCCATCTCTTCCTTCTCCTCGGTGGCCTGGCAGGAAATAAACAGCTTTGATAAGGACCAGGATGCCAAAACAGAGACATAATTATTCACCAGGAATCCAGAGTCTTAGTAGCTATTTTTATTGCGCTGTACTTTTTACTTTTACTTGAGTAATTTCATTATGCATTATGAGTCTTATTTGAGTAAAATCTTTGGATACTCTACCCATTTGAGTAACTTCACTGAATGAAGAACAAGCTTGTTTTATATAAAAATTCACCTGACAGATCTGCAGTTTTTGTTAATTTCTCTTTTTTTTTGTTGCTGTTGTTTTCTTCCTCTTTTTCCCACTTCTACCCAAAATATCTGTGACACTAGATTAATCGAAACAAGTCAGAAAATAACTGCCAAGATTAAAAGAAGAAAAGTATCCTAACCCAAACATTTTAATTATTTTTTGTTGTGACACCACTTGGTTATGCTGTTTTATCTTTGTCTTAATTGTATCCATTTTAATTAAATCTCCTTTTTTTGTTAGTTTATTTTATTAGGTTTTTTTGTCGTTGTTATTCATTCTCTTATCTAATTTATTTGTTTGTAATGTAATCTTTGCATGCACCATTTGGTGAATAATAAACAAAAAAGTTTAATTAATTTTAATGTAAAAGAAATTAAGAAAATGTTTCTTTTCTCCAATTTTGTAACTATATTATTCATAAGAATTATTGTCACTTTGGTATTTATAATACAACAATTTCCTCATAACTTTATATACTGATGATGGTAATTTTTAAATATTAAAAAATGTATGTTTTGTTTTAACAAATACTTTTTTACTTTTACTTCAGTAAAAGTATGTTTAATTGGTACTACTCTTACTCGAGTATAATGTTTTGGTATTGCACACACAGGAATCACAGAGGGACAGATAAGCATAAACGTGACCCGACAGCGCCCTCTGGTGGCCGTACCTGTAGTTTCCAGAGGAAGTCGAGGCGAGCCGTGGATTCAACCTGCTGTGCGTGCAGGTACAGCGCCAGGACGAAGACGGTGAGGATCACAGGGGTCATGACCCGCAGGGACACTTTGGTCACAGAGTATGGGCTGCAAAGAGACCGAAACTCAGACTGAATGAAAGAAACTTGGAGGAATGATTACATTTTTAATAAAAGCAATTGAAACAACGTACCACTCAACTGTAGTTTCATTGAAACTGGACCTGAAATTACAAACAAAAAATTATTTTTGTGAATAGAAATAAAGACAGTTACTATTTTCTCATATCAGTATTTACTTATGACACATAAACTGTAATTAATATATATTATCTTTATGTGAAAATTTGAAATATTTAAATGCTAATGAAAAAAATAGGAGATAAACGGTTGATTTGAAAAGAAATATCACAGAGTAAGACACTAATTTCATTTACTTTCCACTTTCTTCACATAATTTAAGGTAATTTAATGACTAGAAAAAAAACAAGCTAATGTTTTATATTTATTAATTCTGCTGGAGATATAAAAATTATAAAAGTTATCTCATAAATGTAAACAAAGAACTTACCAACTGGTTTCATTTAAAGCACTAAAAGAGAAAAAAAAAGAAGCTCAGTGAAAACACAAAAGTATTTAAAAAACAGTCAAAGATGAACTAATTGTAATTTCAATATATGAATATTTAATACCAGTTTTAACAATGCTGAAAGATTCAACTACAGTGATCCAGCATTTAAAACTGAAGGCAGCACTTTTTCACTTTTTTAATGTAGCAAATAAGATATAAGAAGATTCATTCAGCTATTAATGCTTAGTTTATTGCTTAATAGGTAGGCTTACATGACAAAAAGTTCGGAAATGATGTGTATTGTAACAACAAAAAAACATCCAGATCTTAAAAGTGCGGTATGAAACTTTTATATAAACTATTTATTTGTTTATTTGTTGGAACTGTTACTATGTCGTGACAGCATGATATGAGACAAATACTGGAGCTCCACTGTCTTCTGCCGATGCTAACTGAAAACAACCAATCAGAGCCAGGAGGCGGGTCTTAGTGCTGTCAATCACAATGCTGCATGGCGCTGTTAGCATATCCTGTTGTGAATGCTAAGGCTAGTTAGCATGGCCACTGATGATGATAAACGGTTTTCCTGAAAAGATAAGTTGATCCTCCACCATTATCACATTCATCAGCGAGTACATGTGTTGATTGACAGCGCTAAGACCCTCCTCCTGGCTCTGATTGGTTGTTTTTGGTGCATTTTTTCAGACGGCAATAGCAGAACTGGAAGGAGGTGGAGGAGATTGATCTTTTCACAGATTATTTGTCATGACATCAAGACAGTTTTAGCAAATATGTATAAAACACCTTGTTTATAAAAGTTACATAAATTGTTTTTTAAGTATCAAACTCTACAGAGATTACTGTATTTTCCGCACTATAAGGCGCACCTAAAAACCTTCAATTTCCTCAAAAGCTGACAGTGCGCCTTATAATCCGGTGTGCCTTATATATGGAGCAATATTGAGCCACAACAGGTCTAGCATCTACGGTAAGCAGCCGCCGACTTCATTTTCGCCCGTAGAAGAAGAAGCACGCGGTGCATGCTGGGATAGCTGTCAGAATGCTGGTTTGTAATCTATTAATAAAGTTTGACTGACCTATCTACCTACCAACCGTCTAGAATCAGGTCGTCTGCAGGTCATTTAGCGCCACGTTCTCCACCAACATGATGTGCGCGAACAGAGAAAGGTGACCATCGTCCGGCTACGCCCCGGCCCAGTCGCGGATGGCTCTTCTCGCCGACCGGAGTCAGACTGTTTGTTGTCATTCCGTTTAGTGGAGCTCCATCTAGTGGTAGCATAATGTAACTCCAGCCTCTACTGTAGCGTCTGTTCTATGGGCCTTATAATCCTGTGCGCATTATAGTGCGGAAAATACGATAGTTGAATGCCATCAAAGAATGAGCGAACAACAAACATTTGGTGATTTGATGCCAAGTTTTGGACAGTTTTAGTTATACAACCAAAATGTTAAATCACAGGACATAACTGCTTCTTTTACCACAACACGCTGCTGCACTCACATGGCATTGGAGGTGACAAAGAGGTCTGCGTTGTCAAATAGTGCTACTTGTGGCCACTCCACGAGCAGCAGGAAGGTGAGCTGGATGAGCAGCATGAGGGCCAGCTTCCCTATGCTGCTGATTTGCAGGAACACTGAGCAGGCCAGCAGCGTCAGCAGCACACTGTAGCTGAAATACTGGAACAGACAGGAGACAGCCGCGACCCGCATCAGCAACCACGAGCCACAGAAAAATCTGTTTGCTTCTCTTGGAAGCCGCTCCAGAGGAAAGTGGTGTAAGATGGTGGACTGACCTCGGGAAAGGGGCAGGAGGGGCCTTGGCTGGGGCAGATCTCCAAACCTCCTTCGATGGACACATTCAAGCTGTGGATCAGACACGGCGTCACCAGGCCTGCAGACGTGTTCAGCTTCTCGGCGACGCATTCTGTCAAGCTCTGGGTGTCGCAGGCGAACTGGAGACGATCATCCAGAAACGGATTCAGAATCACGTCCTTAAAAAAAAATATACATCTTTGTTTTGTCAACTCTTACCATATTAACAAAGGCAGAGATGAAGACGAGGATGATGGAGAAAACTCCAACCAGCGTGCTGTTGGTGCGAGACTGGACAATCTTCTTCGAAACGGTTTGCATTGCAGCTGGGAAGAGCTGCAAACACAAATGATTTCCACATTATATATGTTGCCCCAGTACAGTCCCTTATAAAAATATTCATACACCGTAAATTTATTTCATTTTATTGCTTTACAACCACAAATGTCAGTGTATGTTATTAGTATTTTATATCGTGAATATGTATATTGTATCGTGAACAGAATATCATGTATCGTATCGTGCGATTAGTGTATCGCTGCAGCCCTACTACATATCTGTTGCTGTTACACCAGAATTTATAAAGGCTGTTTCTCTTCTATTACAGGAAGATGAATAAAAATGAACACCAGACTTCAAAACCCCTTTTCATTAACTTCACAATCTTGTTCTTCTTTTATTTTAGTCTACAGTAAAAAAAAAAAAAGACTAATAAGAAACAATGATATTTGTGGTTGCAACCAGACAAAATGTGCCAAAATTCAAGGAGCAAGAATCGTTTTGCATGAAAAAAAAAAAAAAGAGCAACACTTTAGTGATTGTGCCCAGATGAGCTGCTCCGCTACCTTGATGCATGAGTATATGGCACAGATGAAGAGAATGTTGGCGAGGATGATGAAGATACTGATGTAGATTCCCAGCATCACTGGAGTGCTGCAGGGAAGAGAAACACATAAACAGTTTCAGAGGGACATTTAGGATCTGGTCCAACAAATGTTGGTATTTCTGCGCTCGGAGGATTGAGGTACATCTCCTGTTAAATTCCCTAAATAGAGCATTCATTCCTGTTTCTTGTTGTCATATGTTGCAGTCAAAACAAATCACCAAAGCAGCTCAGAAGGAGAATTTTATGTACAACTTCTATAGAAATACATGAAGTCAAACAGCAAAATAAGAGAAAGTGTGTTTTAGATCCTTTTTCCAAACACAACGATGATTTGGTTTTTCAGAGTAGTCAATCTGGGAACTGTTACATGTAGAATTAGGAGAACTTTAAAGTTATTTACCATCTTAATTAGATTAAACTGGTCAATCTCTTAGTGGCTACATCCTAAAATATGTGCCAAGCATTACAGAGGGGATTTGTGGGATCTTCACTCCTAATTAGATTTTCCCATGTTTGGAGTCATAAAGGTTTATTGCAGTTTGAAAAATTGTGACAAGGAAGAGGCACATAGCCATGTGTTTCCTACAATAATAAGAGCCACCAGATTGTGTTACAGTTGGATTTTCACAACAAATATTCCCTTAAGTACCGCATTTTACAGGTTCCATCATTTTGACAGTAGGATTTACACAGCAGGATTTACACCTCTTCTGTTTGGGTTACGTCATTAAAAAACAATCCTCTTCACTGCATTTCACTTCGCAAAAGACACTAAAAACTTCTGCAAAGCTTTTACTCCTCCTAAAGGCCAAAGGCGTTTCAACTGCAAAGTTTGGGCTGATACTATTTTGAACCGTATAGCCGCCATCTTTCCTCATTAAAAATTATACAATAAAATGACAAGTTTTAGTTTTCATCCTTGTCTGTTTGTGCAGCCGACCGCGCAGCACCCACTTTTACTGGGAAATCAACTAAATAAAAGCAATTTTAAGCCACCACATGTGTGTTTTTTGACAAGCTTTACAGGAGGTTGTTTTTAGCGTCCATCATGGCGCAGAGGGCCGAGTTTCAAAGAGAGTGACGTCACGTGCAAAGGGTCAATAAATGCAGCTGAGATAATACTTTTGGAAAAAATATATGTATTTTTAGAAGTGCTTTCTGTTATGTTAGCAAGTCATTCACTGGTCTATTAAAAGAGCATGCCTACTGAACACAATGGTATTTTATAGGTGAAGCCAACTGTATAAAATTAATTAGCATTTTTCACTGCTAAATTTAGTATCACTATGAACATACTTTACAAGTAAATTCGTCGTTTTGCGACTCATTCTGACATCGTCAAAGTATCATAAGTGCTACTTCTTCACATTTTCAGCTTTGTGCAGAAGAACATTGGCTAGACTCAGCAAAAAAATAAAAAAAAATTCCATAAAGTTAGTACAAATAACTTCTCTGCAGTCCAGAACAGTTTTTCTAAATGAGCTCAGAGAAAGAAAAACTAGAGCTTCAACATTTGCAGCTAATCTCAGTTTAGCTTGGAAACCGTTAAAGATGTTTCTGTAAAATTTGAATCAATCAAAGCAGAAAGTTCTGTTAAAAATGGTAAATATTGAAATGTCTAAACGTGAAACAGACAGACGCTGTAAGACGTGAGGTACTCACTGTGGAAAGACGACAATCTGTATGAAAGAAATGAAGCAGAATACTAGCAGAGTACAGGCAACATATCCCCCAAAGCGGTCGTCAACTTTCTTGGAATACTGCAACAAAAAAAAAACACAAAAGGAAATGAATGCTTTTGGGTTTTGAGGATATGAAAATATTTACTAATGTAGACACAATGAGGGCACTGGTATCACTGTCAATGCTTTAAAGTTCTCCTCAGATTGTTGCTGCACACTGCTAGTCAGCTGGCTATAAGATAAATTGGAATATCATGCCTCTGAAACCAATCAAGCCCTACTTATCTTTCTTGTTACGGTAAATAGTTGGGTTACTATCTTGACACAGTGAAATTGTAATATTTGTATTAAACGTTATAATTCCGTAAAGCAGCATGGTTACTCTGAAGTGCAAAAAAACTAAGCATTTTTGTTATTTTGGACCTTTTTTTCCAGGCTGGAGGTCTGGAAGGTGAGGAGGAACTTCTTGACGTGATCTTTTCTGAGCTGGTCAATACTCCGAGCATCGATGGCTCGCCCCAGAAATTCATCCACCTCATCTTCTGGGTTCATGGCCTCCTGAACGCCTCGGCTTTCATAAAAGAAAAAAAAACAAAACATGATTAGTGGTACTTAGTAGCAATAAACAAGCTATGACAAAAAATGGCTAAAAATGGCCACATTAAATAGTGAATAAAAAAATATAACCTAGGAAATTCGTGTTATGCAACACTTTTTCTTACATACAAAGTAAAGAGAGGAATGCTGGAAAAACTGGATGTCCTTTAATAAGCTCTAGCTTTGCTTGGACTCAGCTGACCAACACCAAACTCAAAGGATAAAACTCGACATAATCATGATTAGGGATTAACCGATTTATCAGCGCTGATTTTCTCAATTTTGGGATATCGGTAATTGGCCGACACTTGTATCTTATTCCCTGATCTGATCTACCTCAGCAAAGATTAAAAAAAACACCACTCCTCTTCTGTTCTCCCATGAGAGACATTTGACTCCATGTCATGTCTGCACGTTTGCAGTTAACAATAGTAACTCCACTTTTGCCAACTAAGTGACTTTGTTGCTATATTTAGCAACATTTCAGATGAAAACAATTGGTGTCGATCAAAATCAGAGTCAACAGGAAAGGCTTTTTAAAGATCAGTAATCGATGGATCAGCCAGAAAACGATCGGCGCACCGCTAATCGTAATCTGATGCAACCCATTTTCCCTCAGGCTTACATGTGAACTCTGCATGTTTGTTATGGTGACTTTGTCTGTTCAAATGTGTTTTACTGTTTCTAAAAAAAAATAAAAATAAAAATAAATAAAATAAGGGAAAACAAAAACACAGGGAGGCAACAGAGCAAAACAAAAAAATGTAACAAAGTAGTGTTTGGACTCACTTGTCTTTACTGGAGGACTCATCAATCCCCTAAAAAAAACAACAAAAAGGAGAGAAAAAGATGGATTTTGAATAGAAGCTGCAGCCTGTCGCTTCTCGCCAGTGTATGGATTCTCAGCCTCACCATTTGTCTGAAGACTTTGGAGTCTTTGGTCCGGGGGAAGGTTCTGTCGGGCACCCAGCGCGGCATCAGCCCCTCGTTAGAGTTGGCCCTCGTCCGCTGCATCTTCGCCATCATCGCCTTCTCGTCCTTCTGCTCAGAGAAAACAACATGAAGGCTTGACCAACTGTTCTCGTGCAACACAACACACAGCGAACGACAAAACAAGTGACTAAGGGCACTTTGTGTATCTGGCTTCTCTCTGGCCGACCGGACAATTCAGACACGCAGTCGGAGAGCTTTATTTGTCAGTGGGAAAGAAATCACACACTTGTGGTTTTTCGTGTTCAAAGCAAATAGTTAAAAAATAACATGTAAAAGATTAATCTATTTCAAGCACTAAAATAGATTAATAGTCTCTGACCAGATTCATCTAGAAAGCTCGCATCTTTTCTGAATGGGAAAAATAAAGGTCTTATTGTTCTAATCAAATGTTTCTGTGTTTGTGCTCTGACCCGTTTCTGGCTGCAGCCCAGAACCAGGAAGGTCTCGATGCTGTTTTCCTTCAGATACGCGTTCCTCTCCCCTCCGTAGCCCGGCTCCACTTCATAATCTCCGTTCAGGTACTGCAGTGTGGCCTTGGTGATGTGGATCCGCCTGGTGGAGTCAAAGGACAATTTTTAACATTTTATTTTATTTCATTTAGCTTTACTACTTTTTTCTTGATGTGTTTTTTATCCCTTTCTTTTTTAATATTTGAGTTTTCTGTTATGTTTTACTATTTTTTCTTCCCTTTTCAACTTTAATTTGTTTTATTGTAATATCCTGTTTTATTTACTTTTATTTAATTTACTTATATTAATCAGTCTTACATTATTTCATTTTTTTTTTCATTTCACAGGGTATAATTTATTTAAATTTTTCAGTTATATTTAATTTTATTTTGCTTAGTTCTCCTTTCTTTTTGCTCTCTTTCTTACTTTATTTTGTTTTTACTGCCTAATCAGACTCAATTTCACTTTATTTTATTTTTTTCATTTAAAAGGGTATGATTTATTCTCATTTTTTACTTTATTTACTTTTATTTTCTGCAATTCCCTTTTCTTTTTGATGTTTTTATTTTGCTTTAGATCGTTTTGTTTGTTTTTTAGTCTAATTAAACTGAACTTGACTTTATTCTACTTTATATTTACATAGGAACAACCCAGTCAAAAGTCCTGCAGCAATAAATCAGCGACTAAAATATTGTTTAAGAGCACATAAAATAATTTTTTATTAATTAAAATATGTATTTAGATTAGGGTCGTTTGTCAGATTAAAAGTACGTTTTTTGTATTTAAAATAATTTTTATTGGTGTGATACTGCTTTAAGCAGAAAATCATAATTAACATAAGTAAAGATTTAGCATACCTGTATGTGATAATAACCCTTATAATAACCTGTTCCACTAATTATTCTAAATTTTTAAACTGGTATGTAAAAATGACACAACCTCCACAAACTCTATGAAGTTTGATTATGATTGAAACCACAAAAATATCTTTGCTTACAAGCGAGACAGTATGTGACTAAAACAAATATTACTAACCTGACCAAATATGATTAATATTATAATTTAATATAGACCAAAAATCTTTGGAGTAGCACTGGCTACTAATATGTAACATAAGGATGAAACTAAACACTATAACCATGATACGAAATAATTTTCGTATTCTGTTTTTCTTACAAAAAAACATTTACACAATAAAGTCCCTGAAAACATATAAAAATATAATTTACTGTGATTTTCCCCTCACCCTGCTTTGCCCCCCGCCTCCATGTGATTGGCCAGCGTGACGTCATTCGACCACACGTCAAACTGCCACTTCCTGAGTCCCAGCACGCCGCAGTGGACACGCCCACTGTGGATGCCGACGCGCATGTTGACGTTGACCCCCGTCACTTCACGCACCAACCTGTAAGCACGGGCACATCAGCGAGCGAAGCACAATACGGCAAAACTCACCGCAGCCCAGAATGTTTTTATTTCATTTCCTGCTTACGAGATGGCTTCGATCATGTCGACGCCCATCTCCACGCAGCAGTGGGCGTGGTCGGCGCGCGGCTCCGGCAGCCCCGACACGCAGTAGTAACAATCGCCTAAAATTTTGATGCGGAGACAATGGTTCTCCTGAGAAACAAGAGACAGGAAAAAAGACAGGACGTCATGAGAGACTTGTCTTCCAGAGAGCATAAAAAAGTTAAGAGATTAATCCGTTTCAAATCTGTTTCTTCTTAAAACAACGATTTAAGTCATGACAGATGGCGAACCAGACGCTTCCTGATATTTATCTCTTTGTTTTTATTGAATTTGTTTCGAGTGGAACTAACGCAAAGTCCTCCAGTGTTGCCGCCCAGACTTATTTCCACTTAACATGATCAACAAATTAGCGTTTCCATGGTGACGGAGACACGACTACAGTTCGGTCTGCCAACATAGGACGATCAGCGGACAAGAAATTTATGACGTCAGAAGAGAAACGTTTCTGTGACATGAAATCACATCTCGGACCCGTATGATGCCGACTTATTCATGGCGCTGTGTGTGTTTCTGTTTGATGCAAAAAAATAAATATAAAATACATGAACAAGAATAAAGAGGAGGACAGGAAGGGAAAAAATATTATGAAAGGTAAGAAATAAACAGAAAGAATATCATTCTGTAAAAATATTTTAACCCCCCCCCACCACCCCTTTTTTTAAAGAAGTTAAAAAAACAAAAATATTGACAATTATTTAAAAAATACAATGGTATGACAAATTTGTTATTTTATTTACGATTAAAATCACAATTATTAATTTGCCTTTCAAATTAGGGTTCAAGAAATATTGGAATTCAACTAACATGTTTTATTTTAGTTGAATTTTTTAACATTTATTATATCATTGTATTGCTATTGTATTGTTATTTAATAGCTGTCAACTCAATACATTCTAGTCTATGTTTTTTGTGTACTTTGTAGTTGCCCAGTCAGTCTATAATCCAAGGATCTATAGAGAGAAAAATTAGGGTGATGGCAAATTTCTCGTTTCTGTACTAAACAAAAAGACTGAGCCCCTTTAACAAACAAAGCAGCTAGCGGCTGAACGTCCTTACCGACGCCAGCTTGTCGAATCGGGCAAAGAGCTCATTGAGCGTCATGACCAGCTCCTGGGCTGTGCACTGGGACGCCAGGCTGGTGAAACCCTCAATATCTGCAAACAGAATACTGAAGCAGAGGAAAGACAAAGAGAAGCAGAGTTAAAAAAGCATTTTTATGAAGCGACACAACAACTTTTAGCTTGCAGTTGTAGTTTGTTATCTGCAGGGCCGCTGGCTTTGGCATGAGGTCTGACCTTAAAGTGGGCTCAAGGACTTCTGCGTGGTTGTAGTGTGTGTGTGAGCGTGGACTGTGTGTGCTCAGGGCTGTAATTGAATGTGTGCCGAAGCTCTCCATCTTTGGGGATTATCTTATCTTGGCTGCGGGTGATTAAGTATTCCCTCTCTAGTGTTAATTAGCCTCCACTCTGCCAAACCACTCTACCCTCCGAGCGCGCCGCACATGTGTGTGTGTGTGAGTCTGTGCACGTCGACGAGCGACAGCCTCGGCGAAAATTTGGAGAATTTTTTTTATTTATTTATTTATTTATTTATATTTTTTGGAACAAGCAAACAAATCTTACAGCGATTTTTATTTTTCACCGCGCCAGTCAGAAACAGCTCCTGCCAAGCTAGTGTAAATGAATACTTCTCAGGAAAAAATAAACCCGGCTTGCCCACCTGACATTGTCGTGTTTCTGGATGTAGATCTTATGAAACATCATGTTTTCCTTCTTGGCATTGATGTCAGCCTTCATCTCCATGGCAACGTGCCTTGGCAACACTGAAAGCAACAGACGTTCCTGGAAAACACACACACACACACACACACACACACACAAAAATATAGAATATGCAGATTGTATCATTCACAACATCACTGTCTGAACACAGAATGTTAAGGCACGCTTCTGACTGTCTTCAGATTAAAAAGTGACTTTAATCTATCACTAAGATCCGTTAGAAGTTAAAGAATTTAATTTGTCTCTTTGTAGGTAAAATTTACTGCAACTTACAGAAAGGATCACACAATGTTAATGTATATAAATGTATTCAGATTTAGGATAAAATGTAAGAAGTTGTTATTTAGCGTTGGCTTACACGTTCAGGATTTAACTGTAACATGAAATTTTAGAACAAAAAGATATGCTTTGTTGCTCCATTTTTATTTTTCATGAACAAAATAAAACAACAAACTTTGCAAAGTTTTTTATAGACTGGCAGCTTTGTTCATATTTGAACTTAGAAGAGCTTTATTTTTTAGTAGCTTGTAGTTTTTTTTCCAGAGACTTGTATTTGGGTCAGAGTTTGAATTTTACTTAAAACATATAGTTCTACTTTTTTGTGAATGTCTCTCATAAAAACTAAATTAGATTAAAAATGGGTTCTTCTAAGAAAAATTTACATTTTCAAAAATGGATATTTTGAACAGCTCCTAAAAGTGAATGGCTTCTGAAAGATTTGGTTCTCTTCAAAGAGTCATAAGTCCCGTTGTTAGTTCAATGCTGGCGATTGGTTTATTAAAAAGTAAATTAAAAAAACAGCCTTTGTTCAAGGAAACCTATTATGCAAAAGACATTTTTCAAGTTTTTGTGCTTCCTTTCAGGTCTCAAATGCATCTAAAAGCATTCCAAGTGCTTGCAAAATCACCCAGAAGTTTTTTGGCAGTACATTAATGTTTTTTGGTTTCTGAAAAATTACCCATTTCAAAAACCTCCTGATTGTTAAGTCACAATCGTCAGGCACTGCGCCGTTACCTAGCAACCCAAGTGGAGTCCCAGCAGGTTTGGTCAACTGGTTTCACCGCTGTATGATCTGTACAATGGCTGCTGGAAACGACATGTTTTGTTGTTGACTTACCTACCATCCAGAACCAATTTGCTCCTTCCTTGTTGGTTGTGCAGGAGGCTCAACGTCTGCTTTTCAAAGATTTATGGTTGTATAATCTATTTGCAGCCATTTTGTGAGTGTAAACATTGAGGTAGAGGCGTGACCAGCAGCAAATTATTTGGATTTATAGAAAAAAGAAAATCTCATTATCTAAGAATGATTTTGAGCAAGGGCTGCACAGTGGCGCAGTTGGTAGAGCTGTTGCCGTGCAGCAAGAAGGTTCTGGGTTCAATTCCCAGCCCCGGTCTTTCTGCATGGAGTTTGCATGTTCTCCCTGTGCATGTGTGGGTTTTCTCCGGGTACTCCGGTTTCCTCCCACAGTCCAAAAAACATGACTGTTAGGTTAATTGGTCTGTCTAAAATTGCCCCTAGGTGTGTGTGTGTGTGCGCATGGTTGTGTGTCTCTGTGTTGCCCTGCGACAGACTGGCAACCTGTCCAGGATGTACCCTGCCTCTCGCCCGGAACGTTAGCTGGAGATAGGCACCCCTCCCGACCCCACTGAGGGACAAGGGTGTTCAGAAAATGGATGGATGGATTTTGAGCAAAAACACGTAATGAACATGTTCTGTTTCGCCCATAGCTCTGTCCAAACCTGTTCAAGGAAGCATAATAGGTCACCTTTAACACCTTCAGACAGCTGATTGGGTTTGGAGACAATTCGTCTGAAACTTTGAGGGCTGTTTTTCCTCATTTTCATGCATTTGACATAATTAAAAAGCTTAGACTGCACACTTTAGGAATCTGTAAACATCTCAAAATAAAAGGGAGACTTGTTCCTCGTTGTCACATTTGCTATTTTGATCTGAATTTGAAATCTTACTCAGTTCGAACTGAAAATGTGCTGAGAAAGACTGCGTCTCCATGGAGTCGTACCTGTTGCTGATTCTCCCTCTGCAGGTGGAGCCTGGCCTGGATGTAGCCTCTGGTCTCCTGAAACGCTTGTCTCTGGGAAACCTCAGCCGGGTAGTGGGTGCAGATGCCGATGATGTTGGTGCACAGGAAGATAAGGACATTGGCACTCACCTGGAGAGAGCAGAACATTTATTTACGAGTTATTTATTGTTTCCAGGAACATATAGTTTATAGCCTTTTAAAGAAGCTTTAAATTAGCAGTGGAGATAGGATTTTATTGATTCTTATTTTATACTAGAACATGATCTCATGAGGTTTGATACGCTCTGCTTTTGAGATTTTATTATTAACAGGTTTCACGTTATTCAATAGATGATACATTTCCTGTATTTGTTTCGTCTTTCTCCCTAAAACTGTCCAACTGTTTTTGGATTATTAGCTCTGCAGAACCAAACCATGCAAAGAGAGATGCTTTAAAGCTGTCTTCAGTCTGCGCAGGAAGTCAGCAGTCACATCCTGTAAGATCCGATTATGATTTGATCAAATGTAATCAGACACATCTGTCAGCCTGTGCAGCCTGCAATAACTGTTAAAATGGGCTAACTAATTATGGTGCCCTTTAGTTTGTCTGATCATCATGACATTTATCCTTCTTATTAACCAAATATATCACTTGAAAAAGTATTTACATTTCCCCATTTGCTGTGCCTATTAAACATTAAATTACATCAAAGTTGATTGCAGTTCAGGACTAAAATTGCAAAAATACACAACAGTAAAACTGGTGGGAGGTTGAGAAGATTAAAATACTTAAAAGAGGTGTCAAATATGTTTGTTTTTTTTTCAGTGAGATGCCAAATACAGTCATAAGTGCCAGTTCTCACACTCCTTGTATCAGCTTGAAAGCTAAATCTCACACTTCTTTGTTGCCAAAAACAATGTTTGTGCTCACGTAAGGATGTTTTTTTTATTGAAAGGTATGCACATTTACGGCAGATTGTTTTTGTCTGATCGGCTTTCATCAAGAATAAATAAATTAAAAAAACAGACAGCATTTGATTAATTTGCTTCCCCATTTCATAATTCAGTTCTTTATTTAGCCAGGAAGGTTTCACTGAAATACAATCCCTGGAAGTCTGCATGCAAATGGTGTCTGAACCAGGTTATCCGGATTTCTGTGCACACATGCAAATGAGTAATGCAGAAGATTAATAGAGTACAAATTCAGCCGTACAAAAATCTAAGTTTGCTTTCTCAATTGCTTTAACATCTAAACCGGAACACTTTAGAGAATTATATGGACATTCAGATCAGACTCATAAAATACAGATTATTCCCTTCCAACTTTCACTGTGTGTTTAGATTAGATCACTTGTGTCAAACTTGAGAGGCCCGTGGGCCAAATCCAGACCACCATATTTTTTATATGGCCCTCTATTCTTGACTAAACACTAATTTTGTTTAAATATTGTTTTCAATCAAATCACTGCAGTTTTTATCTGTTTGTTGCCAAACTGTATAAATCAGTCCCTCCAGTTTCTTGATAATTATCGTGGAAATTCAACAAATCCTCACACTTTTTTGCACTATTACATAATTGGGAGTCAACAATTGTCAAAGACGTTCTTAATTGTACTGAACAGCAGCCTCAGCATTAACTGATGTCAGTTTGTAGTCCATGATCTACACAGTAAGTAATAAAAAGTTGCATTAACGTTATAAATAAACGTAAATATTTAAGTGTTTTGGCACCAAAAACACTTTAATTTTTATTGCCGAAATTCACAAGAAATATCACGAAATCCTGCAGGGACTGAGAAGATGTTCAACAATGTTATTTAATTTCAAGATTTCGTTGATAATTTGTGAACAGAATTTTTTAGTAACACATTCTGGCAGAACCGGCCCTTTAAGAGCATTCATGATCTTGATTTGGCCCAAAACAAAGATGAGTTTGACAACATTGGACCAGATGTTCTCCTCAAACTCTTTTCTCATGTCTCTGCAGCATCTAACTACTTTTCTCCCAGGTTTCCATTTAGTTAGCTCCATCCATCTTCTAATTAAGCTTCCCTGTCCCACCTGAAGAACAAAATTCCCACAGCATGATACACTCTCCACCATGTATTTCTATGTTCAGAGTGATACAGATTGTTAGTTTTGATCCTTTTGTAGATGTTTCCACATAGAGTAAATATCTCAATTTGGAATTTTCTTCTCTTACGTTTGCTTTATTCCGTGACTGACTTTTCTCCCCTTAACAGATTTCATAACTTCTGAAGGCGACTAAACGGTTTTATTCAGGGGTTACTGACAGAGTTAACAAATATTTTTCCTTCTACTAATTTACTGTTCAATTACATTTAATCTGAACAAATTACATTACAGTTTGATAATTGTTTTGTAATAATAGCATTCTATAACTGTAAAATCTTTCACATACAAAATATTTTAGTAATTTTTTTTAATTCAAACACACGGAATATAAACTACTATACTAGATATACCTTTAAATTTTCTCAGATCACATGAGGGAATATTTACAACATCCTTTTCTTGCATCTTTTTTTTGTTAATGTCTAAATCTCTCGGTGAAACTGGGCCTGTTTTCCATGCTGCGGTCTGTCCAGAAGCGCCTGCATTTTTTTTTTTTTTATGAGACAATGTGATAACCTCCAGCGCACAATAAAAACTTTCAGTCTGCATCGTGGGAACAGCTGCCGACCCCACATTGGGCCACTTCCTTGAAAAGATGAGCTCTTGTTTCCACGCTGTACGTGACGCTCGTCACTGCGGAGGCCGCATGTGGACACGCAGAGACTCCGGAAGAGGAATATGACCCGAATTAAACTCCAACAGGAGCAAAGACGAGGCTTACAACCACGAGGTCCTCTAATGTTTGACACTCCTTTGGACTTTGTGCTTCTGCTTCTTCTAGCAGCTCCTGTAAGCTAAATGTGTCACAGTGCCATCTACTGGTCGAAAAGGGGAATACACAAAGGTAGAGATACTTCATAGTGGAGACAACTGGAGCCGTAAAGGTAAGACGCAACATATAAACACAATGATGTGCAGATAAAACAGCTAGCTGACACTACAAAGACAGTTTACGTTTACTTTATTACCCCATAAAGTTAAAACTTTATTTACTTTAAGACTTTCCGTAACTCTATAAATGGATTGAGAACGTCATGGTCAGACTTTTCTGTTTGTTTTGTTATTTTTGCTGTGAAATGTTATTTGGTAACCATAAAATCTACACTCCCTTGTATGTCTCTGATGACATCACAAAAGGCACAGCTGATCAGAAACATTTCAAGTTCTTGTTTTGACCTGCAGCACAGCCTGTTCCATCAACATCCAGTCATCCAGGCCAGAGGAATGAAGAAAGGCTGAGAAAAATACCACTGTTCAGCAGTTCAAAACGCTGGATTTAACTCATTTTAGTTCCAACTTATTAATTCAATAAATAGCTACTAAAATAAATAAATAATGTCATCATCTTTTATAAAGAGCCACCATTTTATTTATATATTTTTTAGCTCTAAAATACAGAAAAAAATTAATATTTTTGCAAAAAGAGTTGCATACATTTCCTTCTTGTACTAAATGTTAATATTTATGGAAAATTATGTTAAAAAAATCACAAGTGGTTAAAATAAATTCATCTAGAAGATATTATTAATACTTTTAAAAACTATAAAACTGCAAAAACCTGCAATTATTACAAGATCCATTTTCAAAAACACTAGTAGATTATTTGGCATGTTTAGTGTTAACATTAACATTTTACAACATATTAGGAGTCATTAACAACAACAGTGGATGGTCCAAAGAGCCAAATAAAATACATCAAGGTTTTTGGTTGTAATGTGACAAAATATGAAAACGTTTAAATTATGCAAATACTCTTGCAAAGCACTTTACAAATACAGCATTTATGAAAAATCCTATCCATAAAACCTCAGTGTTCAGCTTCATAGCTAAACTTTGCATAAACATGAGAAAAGGTAACTCAACCAGGTCACATCAAATAAAGAAATCATTATCTGTTGTGGAATAAAACATGTGTCATCTGTTTCTGAACGTTTTTTCACACAACCGATTAGATCATATTACTCTTTTTAATTTTAAAGGAATGACTAAATATGGATTGTAAAGTTATATTTGCTTCAGGTCATTAAATTCACTTTGGAAATCTTTAAGATGTGAATATTCTGCTGCTCTGTTTTATTCTCTTCCACAGACATTAAGAACAAAGGTAAAAGCAAAAGAGATAAAGATATCGAATCAAACAACAAATGCTTAAAGGAGCCTGGATGTAAACAGTTTGGGTTTATTGCGCTGAGGTTCCTAGAAACTTCTGAGAATAGAGTAAGTGTGGAACAGAAACAAAAATAGAAACAGGTGGGTAATGCATTAACAAGTTTACAAAGAAAGTCAACAAAAAGTGGATTATAAAATAAAAGATCTGCAGCATAATGGACAAGTCAGATAAAACTGAAGAACGACAGCTGTCAGAGGTAGGAAAAGGAAATAAGACGTACTAAGAGAAGCGGGTAGAGGAAGGAAAAACACAATGTAAGGATGACAGGGGTAGGAAGAGTGTGAGTGAGAGGGGTGAGGGGAGCAGATATGGGCCACAGCGACATTAGGCAGATGGCTCAGAGCGCTCAGCACTGTTTACTTTACTCTTACTGTTCAAGCAAAACCAGCCGCGGCGCTAAAGTGAAACCTGCAGCGCCGCGCCTGCTTCCAGGTGGACGTGGAGGACGCGAGGACGGCCAAGCAGAGGCCTCCGCGTGCAGAAAGGGTTTGTTATTATTTCCATATGCAAATGTCTGCAGCGACAGTAAGCATACATCAGCAGAGGTTCCCACGACGTTGGAGTCACACCCTGCGCACGAGCCTCAAAGTAATTGCTTGCTTTTCTTAAGAGGGCATGGACGAGTGGGTTTACAGAGCACACAGTCATGTCCTGTGTTTATGCAGCAGCACTCCACCTCTTCAGCGGCGTTTACCTGCTACCTGCACAGAGCACACCTGCTCACTTCAACAACACACTCATTAATCTTGACTCCTGTCCACCATTAAAACCCCTCCTCTGTGCTCTATGCTATCCACATCAAGATCACTTTGTGAGAATTAGAACAAATCGTGTATCAATTTTATAATATATTTTCTTTCCTGTAATGAAAGCAGTTGTCGTTTTGCCGAGGTTTGAACCGGGAGGAAGCGGCCAACCGGCTGGTCTGTGGAGAGGCCCTAATCCCTGGATATCAAAATGGCCTTATGTAAGAGACGCTGTGGACTCCACTGGACAGGAGAAGCAGCAGCAATACTGGCTACTCTGCAGCATAGATTAAAGTGCATTTTGCCACAAAAAGCCTCTGCCAGCTTAGAGAGGATATGCCGGCGTAATCAATAAGCGATCTGCACGGCCGTATGGATACATTGCAGAATCGATAATCAGCTCTTTTCATAATCAGAACCGTAAAGATGTTTCACGGCACAACCAAACCAACAAACACAGCGTGTGTGTGTGTGTGTGTGTTATTTCTCATGTGTTTTTTTCCTGTCACTTTTCTTAGAATAATCTGAATATATTTATTTCTCCTAAACATTTACAGCTGTTTTATTTTGCAAATGTTTTTTTTTTTCCTGAATATGCTTGTTGTTTGTGATTACACACCTCATGTCTCACTTTTTCCAGGACTTTATCTTGGATTGTTTCTAATCCCAGTTTACATTAATAAAAGTTTTTTTTTTAACTCTCCTACCTGCCAAATAGCATTTGAATGTTTCTACAACAAATTTTGGCTTCGTAAACTTGAAGTTCTTTCATGTTCTTTCATGGAACAGCCATGCAAATGTACCGTATTTTCCAGATTATAATTCACAATCTTTACATAATTTGGCTGATCCGGTAATTTATATATGTTTTTTTTCCCCTTTATGACATTTTTTTTGACTGATGCAACTTATAGTGAGGAGAATACATTATTTTCCTCCTTTTTGTGTTTGTCACATGTATTTCAGATCACCCAGCAGGTTTTACTATCAAAGGCAACATGAGTAAAAATAAAATCCAGTTTTTAAATTCTACCATTTATTCACAGAAAGAAAAGTTATTCAAACAAACATAATCCTTTGTGATCAGGTGACATCTTTTATGGGTATTTGAGCATTAGCAGCTTGTTTAAGATCTCTCACATTTTATTTTGAACTTTGACTAGGCCACTCTAAAATGGTGGTGAACCCGGTAGTGCGCTTTGGATTAGCTTAACGTCAGAAACGGATCGCCAGTTTGATCAATTATGGCAATTATGGACAAAAATAAAGCTTTTGAGTCTAATTTTCCACAGTATTATTAAGGTGATCACTGTAGTTTTGACTTTGATCGGTGATAAAATGATACATGAATGAATGAAGCTATGAATTTTAACTCCAACTTCATAGCAAGACATAACAAGAGCCACTCTGGAGACCAGTACCCTGTGAATTCAAATATTAGCTCCTACTTTTCCAGTTTCCACAGCAAAACATCCAGCATGATGAAAATACAACTCAAACTCAGAATTAGAAAAAATACTTACTTCATTTGTGAATTGTACATGTTTTCCTTTCTTTTCTTTTCAGTAACTTGAAGCTTTCATCGCCTTCTACTCCTAAATCTGTGCTGGTGAAGCGAAAATATCAGAGCAGTGCAAGCAGGTGAAAATGACAAAGAGCTAATGGAATATTCCAGTAATATATTTATAATTTTTCTCCCCCATTTGTGATTAATTTAACACAGCGCTCATATATTTCATCAGCCAGTTCACAATCCTGACAGTGAGTCTATAAACATGGACTTTTAAGGCCATCGGCCCCTTTTCAGACCAGGGGAGTGAGTGGGAGAGCTGGGCCAAATTAAATGTTCAGCTCTTTCTAAGGAGACAAAGAACCCTAATGTGCTGCATCAGAATCCCATTATTTACTGCAGCTATAATCAATATTTTCACATCACGAATGGGTCACAGTCACGGAAGGAATGACAAACCCACCGCTACTTTCCATGACTGATGCTACCATCACAGCTATCGAGTGGTTTCTGCCTTAGTGGTTCTGTTTTCTGAGTTTTATGTCGCAGCGTTTAACAAATACGTTAGATTTCCAACCTGATACTAATGGCAGGTATTTCCCTGAAAACCCAATAACTTTAAAGTGCTTTTAAGTCTGCTGCCCGAAAGCAGGATGTGAATGACTGTTGGTAATCTTGACCCAGTTTCATCTCAATTTTCATCTAAAATGATGCAATCTCAAAGCAATAACCGCTTAACCGTGTGTTAGCAATGTGCAGCAGAAGGTCACGTGTCCCCTCCTTTCATCCCGCCACCTCTCAATCATATGCAGCCCAACAGGTGTCAGAAGGAGAAAAAGAGGTCAAAAAAACTGTTACCTGGTTCAGGAAACAGTTCAGGGATTTTCAAACTGTTCCTTAGTTTAGTTACTTATTCTGCCTGAGGAAAGAAAACACATCAATGACTGACAACACTGCAAAAACACAAAGCATTTTAGGTCTATTGATAGTGAAACAACTTGAAATAAAACAAAACTAGCTTACGAATAACTTTTGACCAAGATTGTTTTAAGTAAGCAATGCCTTAATACTGATTTAAAAGGTGGCAGATTATTTCATTTATACCTTAGGAAATGCTACAAATTAAACAATTTGTAGCAAAACTAGTTTTTAAAATCAATATCAATGATTTATTTGCCTAAAAAGTTCCTATATCTTGCTCAAAAGTGGCTTCACAAAAGTTAGTTGTGTTTTACTTCAAGTGCACCAAGATATTTGCACAACTAGACCTAAAATACTTTGTAAGATTGTTTGCTTTTGCAGTGAAACGTTTCCATTTCTTGTGCTTTATCGGAAAAATGTAATTAATGAAAAGATGGGAAAAAAAAGGCTGTTCTGCTGAAGTCTGACGTTTTTTCACTAAGCCCAAAATCCAAAATGTCTGCCATGACTATAATAGCTGAGTTATTAAACTGTTTCTTTGCACTTCCAGCTTGTACCATTACAGAAACAACATCTTTTTTATGGATATTTTCCTTTAGTATTTGACATTTAAACAACTGGAAAGTCCTTCAGGTTTTCTCTCTTGTTGCTATTGGCTTAACCAAGTTCTGATTGAGAAAACTTTGTAAAAAGAAGATAAAAAATCTCTAAATCAACAGAAGCAAGCTATTTTCTAACCTTACATTAAATGTCTGATTTACCTTTATTTTTACTTCATCCAATTTATTTTTTTTACCCTGCACAGCCCAGAATACGGGAAATCCTTAAGTGCTGTCTTAGAGGACTTTATTTGCGCCTTCACATTGCCCAGAAATGAAGAATAAACAATATCTTCAAGGCCTGATTTAGTACATTCACAGGATGCATGCTTGCTAATAAATAAACCTAAAACAGGAAGAAGGAAGAAACAAGTACTGCTCTAAATTTTAAACAAATATTAGCCTTAAATTACTCAGTAAACCCTCAATAAAAAAACCACATTTCGAATCCAGGAAATATCAGAGACATCTTCGGTATGACAGACATCGACACGACGATGACTCTAATACGCCGATGGTACTGAAGCGTCGCTCCGGCTTCGTTTGTTTGCCAGAGCTTCTTTCTCTGCCTTGTGAAAGGTTCTGCTTGGTGTTGGCCTCAAACTAACACCCACAGAGGCTGTGAATTATCAGAGATGCCAGTCCAGCTTTCACTTAGCAACTCTCACCCACATTCCTCAGTCTCCCTCCAAAGAGCCAGAATCCCCTCCTCAGGTTCAGTGAGGAGCGACCGGCTGAACGAGGGAGGAGGAGAAATGGAGCCAATTAAAACCAAAACAGTCAGATTGGTTCGTTTTCTTTTGACTTCCTGGATGCCTATTTATGTTTCATCAATACAGAATGCTAAATGAACAAATCCCTTTATTTTCCTGCTTCTTCTCTTTGAAAGTATAAATTTATTGGACAATTCTGAACCATTTTGCCTGTTAATATGTGCGTTTATTGAATTGATCTATTCAGTAGATCATCACCAACCTGCAACCAGCGCAGCTAACGCTGCAACAAACTCAGCGAGGGTTAAATCTGAAGAATGATTTTTATACCGAAAACATAAAAACACACTTTTTCATGTTAAAATGGTTTTAACAGCTATAGTTCAAAGTTCATCCATCTTATATAAACTCACTGAGATTTCTGAAAATGCAGCAACTTGTCTGTCAAAAACTAAAAAGCGTTTTTGTCATGGAGATTTTAGTGTTTTTCATGTTCAGCCTTGTCACAGTGGTTTGTATTCTGTTTGGACTGAAAGCACTTTATAAAAGTATTACTATTATTATTTCGAAATGGATTATAAATACACTGAAAAACATTTGAGAAGAGTCAGTTCTTCCAAACGTCTTTTAAGAGTCACTCCTGTATGTTGGCCTTTATACAATAATAACCTTTATTAAACCAGGTTTGAGATAAAAAAAAAATCTCTTTTACAAGCCAGATCTTCACTTCAGAGTGCGTGTAATTATTTCTACACTCTTTCATTTGTTCATGTTTTCCCTATGAGCTCAGTGTCACTTTCAGCCTTTCTCACAGGGAATATGTGTGTGCTTGGTGCCAGGCAGTTGCTGGGTTTGTGTACTCAGACTGAGCGTCATGTCTACACACAGCTTGCACTGCCCTTATCTAAAATGACCAGAACCCAGAGCACAGATAAAGAGTCAAACCCCTCCTTCTTTTCCTGCTCATCCGACTCTGCCGGGCGGTTTTCGCACCGTCCGTCTGGAGCAGAGCGTCAGCTGACCCCGATGCCGCACAGGCAGACGTTTGTGTTTCACGGTGCATAAAGCACCATCAAAGTAGCAGAAAAGAAGAAATATTTTGGAGACGAACCACCTGTGGAGCAAATCTGTCATGAACCGCAGAGGAAGGTTTCTCAGGAAACTAGTTTCCAGGATGTTTCCAAGAGGGAATAAATTTCAGTGACAGGAGCTATTCTTAGTCTTTGTCTTGTTCTTAGTCTCCAGGTTCTGTCAACATTGTGACGGACATGAAGAAGTGTCATTTAAACAGAGAGAGATCCATTCTGCTTGATTTTACCTCTTATTCCTACAACACATTTTTAACTACAGTCATACTGTAAAAGTGCTGATCCTGCTGTTTCTTTTAAAAACAAACAGCATAATGTGTCTGTGTTTGATTGAGTAAAACAAAAGCTTCAACATCCAGGCCTCAGCAGACACGATGAATCAGAAAGCCAGAGTCTCTTGTTGGTCAAAACATGCTGCAGTTGAACAGTGACTCATACAAGACGTTTATATTATCGTATAGGAGAAATAATATCTTCTAATGCATTGTATGGTGGTGGTATTCAACTCTAGACATCAAGAGACGTCAATCTACAAGTTTTAGATAATGTCCTAATTCAGCACAATTGATTTTAATGTTAAGATATCAAAATATTCATATTGCATGAATATCATTTAATGAAACACTGCCACAAATCTTTCCAGGAACACATTTCTCTAACATAAAACTAAAATAACTTGTCAAGAAGAAGTCTTTTTTATTATTATGAAGATGCTGTATGACTTTGTGGGAGTAAATGATGAACAACCACACCAGTATGAACCTGAACTGATGTTTAAAATCAAAGTGAAAACTCTTCAGATTTACACTGTCATGGCCGACAAGCCGAGGAGCATATCAGCCAGGTCGGCTCATGAAAAATGCTGAAAACACACTCGTTCTTTCACCTGATGTTAGCTTAAAAACACTTAGCACAACACTCAGGAAGAATGCGGCAGATGTCACAGTCGGACAGCGAGGGGGTTGTCCCATCAGACCGTCAGTTCCCGAAACCTCATTAAATCAAACGCAGCAGGGTCAGTGCGACCCTGCTGGGCCGAGCACAGGACCTTGTCTCTTCAGACCACAGGAGGATTAGACAACACTTAACATTCTTCTGCAGAACCTGATGAAATGCACTGGAGGAATTTAAGCATCTAAATCAGAAGGGCAGGAAAATGATAAAACTGTCAGGACTGTGGCTCCAAAGGACAGGATTTGGATTAGAGACGGTCAGACAGGTCAGTTTTTCTAAGTCCAAGGGAAAATTTTGATTTTTCAGCGGAAATTTCTAGTTAAGTCTCAAGTTTCTGAAGACAGAAATTAACATTCTGTCCTCTGAGGTATACAGCCTAGCAAATCTATATCATATGAATTAACATTTTCCTTAAATTTACTTTACTGATTGAACATTTATCATTTGAATACTATAAATTGTAAAACATAATATTCACCAACTAAACTTTTTAAAGGAAATATAGCAAAATTTCTGGAAAAAAAAAAAAAACAAAAATAAAACAAACAAACAAACAGGAAGTGGTTTTCGTTTGAAGGTTTGTGGAGTCAGTAGTTTAACATCCAGATGTTCAAGTTAAGTTAATTTTATTTCTTTCGGAAATGACCAGAAGTCTTTTCGAGCAGAGTTCACTTTCAGAGAGTTGAGATAAGCCATTAATAGCTCTCAAAGTTCCCAAACGTCCCTGGTTAACAAATCAAACGCACCTCTGTCAGAGCTCTGGTCTCTGGCTTATGTTGTGTAAATGTTGCTTAATGGCAGCAATAAATTTAAAACCATATTTAGAGGCTTGCAGTAACTTTTTTTAATGGCAAATACTTTCCAGAAACATTACAGAGAGCACATACATACCATGCATAACATTACCATGACATCTGTATGGCAAGTCAGAGGGGACAACATCGATCATTTGCTCAAAGAATCTGGAGTTACTGCCATACTTTTATCCTAAAACACATGAAATTTAAAGTATTACAGCAAATTTAGTCAGAGTTACAGACCGCCAAAGGGCTTCAGTAGAAAATCAGGCCTGGTGAAAGAGACTGGCTCTTAATTAGTTTCTTCAGGAACAAAACTTTAGTTTCTCGCAGTCAAAGATCTGTCACATCATTACGTCAGTGAAAACATCTCTTCCAGTGAAATGTTGCTCCTCCCTATGTTTAATTTAATTTCCTGTGGAGGATTACTGATCAGGATGACAACATCACAGTATTTGATCCTTAATCCCTGCGAGTTAACATCACCAGATTAATTCAGTAATCTTGATTTAAACAACAGTTGATGGTTGTGAACACACCTTAGAAACCCGACTGGTTGTTCTCACAATTTCGATATTAAAAAGTCAAAAATGAAATTAGAGATAAATGAAAGTAGGGATTGCAAGCTTTGATCTGTTTAGTGCATTAATCTATGCTAACAATATAATGAGCAATATTAAACCAAACAACTGAGACCAATAAACCTTTTTATGTTGATGCTGACCTGATTTTTTATTAAAGTTGGAGCTTTGAGATTTTGCTGATGCTATTCTGAATTATGGAGAGTGAAAGAGACAGAGAATACTTAACATTTTAACTGATTATTGGTGCCTTTAGCCAGCCTCCAGAAAAGACTAAGTGCTGAATTAGCACCGATTTATAGATTTTGGTGGTGAAAAATGGAGCTAGTTTTGCATCAGTTTGAAAGAAGAAAAAAAAAAACACCAACAAAGAATAAATAAGATTCAAAATATTACAACATTGTTATAATAAATCAGTTAAACAAATACAAATCCAAGCTATTTCACTTGATTGTGAAGGACACTTCTTAAACATAAACAATAAAAATTATTCTCAATATTACTGAGCAACAGGTTAAGCTTTTGGAAACTTTTCTCCAAAACGTTCCAGCAAATAATAAACAAATCCAGTCATTTGGTTATTGTAGTTTACTTTTGAATCTCCATAAGGAGCTATAATGTACAAGCAATTTATAGGGATAATTGTGATTATTTTGTGTATTTAATCAAGAAATATAAGGTAAAATAAAGGAAGTGGCTGCGATACATCTTCAAAGATTCATTCCTTCTTTTCAAATTTTTAATCACTTATATTGTTAGAAAAACATGTTTTCAAACACGCGATAGACTCAATAAATCATCCTTGAGGAGTGAAAATGTTCTTGTTTCTTCTATCAGAATGTACAAACATTACAACACAGGTTCTGTCACAATACCTCTGATTTTTTATTTTTATTTTTGGCAGTAGAGGTTTACCAACTTGTAGATTTCTGAGGCATCCCAGTGAAACACGAGACCCCACCATACGTTACATAATTGATGCTCGGCTGAGTCACGATCAATCCCCTTGTAATGTAAAGACAGTTGAACCTGATTCTGCTAAAGGTCATCGTTCTCAGTCAGGTTTTTATGAATTGGGGACAAGCTGAGGGTCCTAACACTGAAAAGCTACACGCCACACTTTTCTTCCTGCAAGTGGGCGGGTGTGACTTCTGTGGAGAGAGTGTGACTATTGAGGCTTTCTGGTGCTGGAGTTGCCAAAATGTGTTTTTTTTTATTGTTATTATGCAAATCAGACATAAATTTGCATAATACTAAAGACCTTCTTGAAGTCTTTTCTTTTTCTCTGAGACACATGGAGCTCCCACAATGCTTCCCAGTTTCACATATGGTGAACAGACAACACATTGAGGGACAGCCGGGACAACAAAAACCCTCCCCAAATGCTGTCAAATGAATGTAAAGGAGCAGGAAAGAAACAAAACCAACTACAAAGAACAAACATTTACTTCTAAATATTAAGTGAATGTATATTAAAAATAGATCTGTGGAAAAGGTTTATGCAAAATAGTTTAAGGCGAGTTTAACCTGGTTTGAATTTTAAATCTGTTAGCTCTGAAAAGCTAGCATTAGCTAATATGCTAGTAGTAACTAACTATAGATGGAAACATTTGGATGTTATTTGAAGTTAGCTAGCATCAGAGTCTATCCTTAAAGCAAAACGCTATTGGCTATGATGATAAAATGAATATTAGCTATCAATAGCAAATAAATGCTAATATTTCTGGTTTTCCATTAGCATTAGCAAACATGCTAATGTTTGCTAATGGTCAGCTTGCTGTGACAGGGCCGCTTTGTTGAACATTGAACATACAATGTTTAATAAATGATAGCCTTTTTTTTCGTTGCTTGGTGTTTCTAGTTGCAAGGTAGAAAACAAGCTTTATGATTACATTCATTCATTTGTGTGGGTAAAAGTTGTAAACAGAAAAGTTGTAAACAAAATTAATAACATAAATAACATTTGAAGAGTTTAGCTCCCTTTTTTTCCAAGTAATGGTTTACGGGGGCTTGACTTATTCTATCTGACACAGTTCTCCAAAGTAAATATTGACTTTTGACCAACCTGAAGCTGATTATTGGTTGAGTGTCTAGTATTGTTGACTAATCTCTCTGTTGGAATTATATATTTTTTCTTTTGGCTTCCATTTTTGAGCAAATGAGATTATATTTGCTGATTTTTGCTAAAGTTACTATTTCATTTCATTTTAGTTTCTTTCTTCAATTTTATTCCCTAACTAATGGAAAAGCACAGGTGCAGTACACACTGATTTAGAGGTTATATAAATAAAATTTGATTGATTCTTTTTGAGTTATGTATTTTCTACTCTCCCATCAACTTTTTAATCAAAGTAATTTTTAAAATTCTGGCATGAATCATGCTAATATTTTCAGAAAGGAATCCACCATAACCATGTAAATAAATACCACATGTTTATTCACACTTACTGACTGCTATTATTTTGAACATACAATGTTTAATAAATGATTAATTCACACAACCAGCATTACTCTACTACATTCACTTGTAATTTCAACTGTATGGCGACATTCACAGATATTATTTGTGACAAGAAAAAAACCTAGCTCTACTAACAGGCCTACAGAGTTGAAATAAGCATTTGTTCCTGAAGATTTGTGTTACTTTGAGTCCCAAAGTAAATGTTTCCACAGCAGCACGGACACAAAGCTGCCCTGTCACAGCAAGCTGACCACAGATAAGCTCCTCTGAAACAGACAACTGACAAACATCGTCCTGCGAAACCCCCCCCACCTCCTCTCATGTGACCTGTTCCCCGTCATCGCCATGTTTAATTATGGACCGGTTCATTTGGACCGCAGGGAGGGAGGAAAACAGAGCAGAAATCCATCCAAACAACCAAACAGCGCCACATCTCCACGGTTCGCTCCAGCACCTGCCCTGAAGCTTCCACTTCCTCAGAGGGAAAATTAAATGCAACAAATCAATTTTGACCTGATTTTTGCAATTTTCCTCTCTCCTCTTCCCCCTCCCCGCCTCCTTTTTAAATTTTACTTCAGTCAACAGGGAACAAACTGGGTCTCGGCTGCTTGAGTCGTAGCTGTTTCCATGGCAGCCACTGGACCAACTCGACACAAGCGCTGACGGAGACACTTTGCAATGCTGTTTATTCCCTGTCAGTCTCAGAAGTGATGCTAAACTAACAACTGCTTCCCCAGAGCAGATTGGCTGACTGCTGATGGTGGCTGATGGTCTGTTTGCATACAATAATGTCTCTTTGTTATAATAAAATGCTTACACAACGACAAAGTATGTTAAACGCGTTTATGCTTTGATGTAAATCTCGATTCCTTTCTTTGTATGTGTTACGACTGGCCTAGGGCCGTAACAGTATGTGGCCCGTATTTTTCTGTGTTTGAGGTTTGAGGAATCCCATCCATCTGCACCCAATCCCAGCCGTGAGAGAAGCACGTGTGTGACAGGTATCCTCGTTAAAATGCCGTGGCCAAGTTAAACACACAAATTATTTATCAAGGAGGCTGTGGAAGGAGCGCGTGGGGAGAATATCAGATTCGTGTCTCGATGCACCACCTCGCCTGCCTCTTCCTTCCTCCGTTGTACGGCCGCGTTCTACAGCGGCGGCTTTGCACAGGTGATCATCACAGGCTGACACTTCCTCCGCTGAGCTCCGAGTCTATCGTCTAGATGCAGAAAGCACACAAGGTTACCGGAGGCTGCTGCGAAGCTTGGAACAGCTGCTCCTGAGGGTTCGCTGGGAGATTTGCTGTGACACAAATGCACAAGTTCTTGGCAAAATTTACTGGAATTTTTTATGTCTGGTTTGTGCTGCATAAGCCAGCTGCTTTTTTCACATTTTATTAGAAATTACAACTACAAAACTACAGTGGGTTTTATGTTTGAAGGCAAATGACTACAAATAAAGATCTGGGAAGGGCTGTATGCATTTGTTTTTGATCTTCTTTACTCTGATGCCCCTAAGTAAAGAGCAACCAGTTACCTTTATTGACCTGATGAGTGAATAGTGTGTTAGTATTATTAAACAAACAGCAATGTGAACACCAAGGAATCCACCAGACAGGTGAAGTTTAAAAACAATACCCCAAGCTTTTAATATCTGACAAGCAGTCGCATGTAGTAACTCTGGAGGAGCTGCAGAATAACTCAGGTGTAGAAATAAATTGATTTTTGAAGATTTAATTTTTGGAAAATCTGGATTTTTTTTCACCATTCCACTCTTTGTAGTGTATTGCTGTCGAGGTAAGCTAATTATTTTTGCACGTTTTCTCTTTCAATACTGATTCCTTGTTTTCTTTGTTTTTAACAACCTGTTTGAAATAAATAAATACAATAAAAAACAAATTTGGGTTTACATAGTTTGGAGTGATGTTGCACGTCCAAGGCCGCCATCTTGTTTTACAGCCTTTACTTATTTGGACCTTGACTTCAAGTCAACTCTAAGAAGAAATATATAAAGGTCAGACTATGACTTTTTTTTAATGACACTACAGTCGTAATATTAGGAGAACAAAGTAGTAATTGTGGGAAAACTTCAATGCCAAACATTACAGAAAATTCATAATCCAAATTTTTTTGTCATTAAAATAACTTTTTCTCATATTTATAAGACATTCTTCTGGTAAAATTACATCTTTATTCTGTCAATATTATGGCTAATCAAAGATTTTGTAACCTGACCCTAATAAGCCATCATACAACTCACAGAAGAGATGATTGAGATATAACCTGTTTATTGGAAATATTTAAGAGAGAAAAAAATAACTTACAATTGGAAATCAAATACAATTCGATTTCCAATTGTAAGTTATTTTTTGTAAGTTAAATCTCTTTTTATGCCATTTTGCACAACCCTTCAGGTGGGAGAATCAGTCGACAAAATCACCTTTAGTGGTGCAATCTACATATACTGTCTTTATGAAAGAAGGCAAGAAGAAAATCAGTGTCTTGCTATTATGTATTATAGGAGAGTGTGGCTGAACACATCTGGAACCATACTTACAACCTTACAAATGAATGAACCTACTTGAAATAGGAGTTAAACTTTAACGATTTTTAGTTGTTTTTTTGTGGCCAGAGCTCAAAGATCCATTTGGTAATTCTTTATTAACACACACACACACACACTAAAAAAACTGCTGAAGATAACAAAAACGCTGGACTGGCTGTGAAAATCCAGGCCTGTGTGCATCCAGAGAGAAGCGCTGGACGGAGCGTCGGCCTGCCTGTTGCTCTGACGCAAGCTCTGATAAGACCGATCCCTGTGACGCAACGCTTCGCAGAGATGCCGAGGGCCTGGTATTTTTAGGAACCAGTCTTTGACCTCTAGCTGCAGTCGTGTCAACAGTGCTCACAAAGCAAGGCTAACCATTGTCAGAGGCCACAAAGCAAATAACTCCGGGGTGAAGAATGTGACAAAATCCGAAGAAGTCATTGACAAGCTTATCTACAGAGACCAGGGTGCAACTTTTGAGTGCCTGAAATGTGCCTGCTGCAGTTGTCTGATCGAACGCCGGGGAGAAGAACATGCAGTACATGTCAGCTTGCACGCCCGAACGGACACCCACACGTGAAGGCAGGACCGCTGTTTTGTGATGTAACTTCCCAGAGAATAACAAACAGCAGCAGTTCTGACAAACATTTGACAGCGACAAAAAGGGAAGGCGTCGACCATAACAAAAAGAATGTGGGGCGCTTGTGTTTTTGGAATGATGGGTGGAACGACTTTATGCATTAATGTCCAAACTGTGCCGCAATGGCTAATTGATTTCAGCTGAAGATCAGGAAAACAAAAGACTTATAGGCGAGAGAAGCTTGCATGCAACAGGACCTCTCCATCAGAAAAAGTTTCTATGAATAATTCCTGCACTTCCAGGTGCTGCTGGCGGCTTTGTGTTGAATTGGATTGTGCAAGCATGAAGAAAAGCACACAACAAGATCCTGGAACGGCCACGCAGCTGTAAAAACACACATGCAGTACAGTCAAGGAAACAATCATTCACCCTGAACGGCTTCTTATTGACTTGTTGGGACAAAATGCCATTAATTTCAAGAGTGGGCCATGAAGCAGTCCACATTCACAAACCAGAGACCCTCAAGATTGAGCGCAAGAGTCACCGCAGGTCCGACGTGACAGATTCAGCTGGCAACAACAGCGTAAGAAAGAAAACACAGGCAATCCCCATCAGAATAAACACACTAATGCTCATTTTCATGCATGAATGCACTGTAATCAGGTTCAACATTTTCGTAACAAGATTTGTCTGATTGCATTAGGCAATAGTCTGCACAAAGAATTGGTTTAATGACTGAACTACAGCCCTTTTTTGTACCTGTGGGTTGAAAAACCCACAGGTACAAAACCTGTGGGTTTTGTACCTGTGGGTACAAAGATTCAGGTACAAAACCTGTGGGTTTTGTACCTGTGCAAAACCTTTAAATGATGTAAAACTCTAGAATATTGGCAAGTTTTGATCCCTTTGTTGAGGGTCATGTTTCTCCGGTTAACAACATGCGAGGGATATGTTGGTCCAAAAAGCAGAAAATATTCTAATTTTTTGAGAACAGTTTGTCTTTAATTTGACTGACAACTGATCATCTGAAAGTATTTGTCTTGAAAACTAAGACACAAAAGAAAAATCTCATGTTCAGGAGCCAAAAATCAAACATAAAAAGACAAGAAAAAAACAGTATCCACTAAAATTCTTGCTTTGTAAACAACCAAGACTAAATGAAGCATGTTTACAAAGGACACAAGACTTTTTAACGACCAGAAAAAGCCAGAGCTTTCATGTCACTGTCAAGGCTTTTTAAACAAGCTCTGAGACTGTTTTGAATTTCTGTGGCCGTGTTCAGATGTGGCATTAATCTGGCTGATTCAGATTCAAGTAGACAGCTTTAAGAACGATGGCTCCCAATAGACAGAATAAAATCCGACCCCAACGATTAGATCCGTTTACTGGTGTTACAGCACACACAACCTGACCTGCTGTAAAGCTAAGTTTCAGAAACAGACATTTAACTAACGCGTGCTCCTCCTATGACCCACTGAATATTATCCTGGCAGAATGTAATTTGTTATTGTGAAATTCCAGCAAGAAGCTCATGAAAACAAGTTCATTAAAAGGTTTCGGTGATAAAATATGTCCGAAAAATATTCCCCCAAATCAGGGTGGAAACTTGTGCTAACCACTCATAAATATTACTAAATATTACACTATAGTGTAAATGTTACACTGTAGTATAATATTTGAAACGTGCGGGGTTTTGTTTTATTTTAGCATTTTATAGATGTGACGTTTGTCAAAATTAGTTTATTTATTCTTCAGATTCATTTTGTTTCGTCAAAAACTTGTTTTCTCCTGACATTTATTTTGTTACCTCTTGGCAGTTGGTGATTCCCGTAGCAACCAGTAACTGACAGCTCCTCCCCCTTTTTCTCTGTCACGTGGGGCAGAAGCTGCTGGACTTCACTTGTTAACCAACCAACTTGATTTTCTCTCTAGTTTTTAGAGTAAATACAGTGAACCTGAGTGCGCCTGTTACTGCACCTGAGACGAACAAAGAAGGGTTGCACACATCCGTGTAGTGAAACGTGCTGCTGATGGCTCGCATTTGCCAATTTGTGCCCAATTTTGTAACCACCGGTTGCAATAAAGTCCATTCTTCCTTCCATTTCAAATCTGTTTACTTAACCATGAATGTCAGTTATCTTTCCTTGCTCGATAAGAATTTTGATGCAAATAAATTTGCTTAAAATGCGGAAATCTAATATGTTTTTTTGCTTGTTTGTTGTTTTCAGAAGACTTTGATACAAACTATGGCTGACCCCCGTTTGGACCAATTTGACAATTATGAAGCCTGATGAACCAAAATGCTTTTTGTTAACACACATTTACTACAGTCAAATAACCATACTTTACAATACTGTTCACATAGATCATTGAAAACTACCTTAAATGAATATCTGGGGAAAGAAAGTTTATATTTGTGACTTTAGGTGCATATTATTTTTTATGTTTTTCATGTTTTTTTTCAGTTTGAACTTTTATTAGGTAATGAGCAATTTCATGATAATAACTGTAGATGTATTTTGTATTGCTTTTTGCATATTAGTAATACTTGGTGTGCTTCAAGAAATGCGGGTTCAAATCTACACGCTAAATTTTATAAACTGTCACCGTTGAATAAACAGACAAACCTAAGATCAAACAAAAGATGTCTGAAAAAGTTGGTTTTAAAAACACCAAAAAATAATAAGTTCAACATTCAGAAAGGAGTTCTTCCTTTAAGCTTGGAGGTTTGTGCAAACCGCTTTACCCCTTGCATGTAACGCCACATAATTTATTATTAAGTTTATCTTCTATTGTTACAGCAACTTGCAACAACTCAGGCACGTTGACATCTGTAGAAAAGAAAGGCTTTGTAAACGTTTAAACCTGCCAGTGTGGATTGTTGGTTAAGAGTTACCAAGGCTAGTACCCAGCCCTGCCAGATGTTGTTGTATGCTGTATAAGAATCAGAATCAGTGATAACTTTGCAGTTTGCAGGAGTCACTTAAGTTCAGCGGCTGGTCCTTAAACGGACAGGATGCAGTGGCTAAGATAATCGAATGCCCAGATTTTGTGCTAAAAAACGGAAAAAAACACTTCTGAAGAAAGAAAACAGATGAGATTCTTTACAATACACTGATATGGGTAAAGGGACGATATAGAAATATTAGATTCTGAATTATTAGAATGTGCTGACAGCCTGCTAAGCATAGAGATCATGCTGTGGTCAATAGGCTACATGTTATGTGTTGCAGGTCTGTGCTCTGCTTCAAATGCTTCAATTTTGTTTTCCCTCACCTTAAAAAACTAGCTTTAATGTAGTCGCTGTTATTGTTTACTTGTTTCCAAAGAGACAATGTACATCACAAGATATGCCAGAGTTTGAAAAGAATAAATAGCCATATAGCACAAAAGTTGACCATAAAACTAACAATACATGAAAAATCTGAATAAAAATAAGAATCACATGATTCTTATTTAGGAATAATCTTAGTATTACTACAAAATCCAAGTCTTGATCTAAACGATGGGAAACACTCCTCTTGAAATACCCTTTGACTCTCCAGTCTGCTACAGAAATAAAACAAACACTGTTTATCTTATTATAAAAAGGAGGCAGGAAGTGAAATCAGACATCCTGAACCAGAAGGATTCCACGTTTTAGCGTTGGAATCATCCACGACCTTCATCGGCGCTACAGCGTCCCTGAGGTTAATGAGTTATTGGAGAAAGAGGAAATACTTGCAGAAAAGCATGAAGCGGTGATTGATGACAATGTAATAACCGTGTCACACAATACAGAGACGACCTCAGAGATATGCTGCTCTCGCTGGGCCGCAGCTATCTCATGACATTCATTCGCTCAACGATGGCAAACAACGCTGGGTCTGTGATGGATAACGCCACGGTATATCATGCAGGAGGCTAGGCGCAGCACTGTAAACACCGAGTTCCCATCAAGCCCTGATGTTTGCCCCCTCATTTGTATTGAATTTATAATAAACAGTCACAATATGAAGTTGTTTGCTGAGAACGGATTCAGCAGCAGGACAAATAAGTGAAAGGATATCGTAACGAATGCACACCTCAGACAATCAGCAATCATTAAGTCTGATATCCTCCCATTGTTTTCACCTAATGGCCCTCCTGTTATGCTTTACATAACTCGTCTCCGAGGAGACGACTGTCGTAAAACAGCTAAGATAGTAAAAGAGGCAAACAGCCGCAACAACCCCTGCCCCCCGTCCCTTTGCGGTTCCCTCCGTCCTCCCTTTTGGCCTCACCCCCGTCACCCCACCAGAGCAGAAAAGTACAAAGTGTCCCTTGTGAAAGAGCACAGAGATCTGAGTGTTGCTGCTTTATATCATGGTATTCTCCCATTGTCACAGAGCAGCACACAGACACACACTGCTGTCCAGCCGGAGCGGTTCATTCAGCCCACTGACCTTCAGCAAGCCCTCAGGTCCTTGGCATGACGTACAAGCGGCACACTGTGCAGAGAGACCCTGTAAGCCCCAAATACGCAGCTCCGGCACGGTGACAAATCACAGTCGAGCGGTTCACACTGCAGCCGCTGCGCTGCCAGTTCACACACTATCACCCCATCGTAAATATCAAGTCTGTGTTTCGGCGTAGCCAGACAAGAAGCCACGCGGTCAGGAGTCCATTAATGTCTGAGGGATAGATTTTAATAAACACGCATCTTTAATATCCCACAAAACGTTCATCTCACTTTTTTGGTATTTATAAGCAAAAACTTTCAAATTTCCCAGCTAACCCGTAAAACAGTAGCAGCCTGAACAGCTCCTTCATTAAACTGATCTGAAAACTGGCATTGGGTTTTGGTCAGTGACTCATGAAGTGGTGAGGAACCCCACTTGAAACTAGCGCTGCTGTTGTTTCATGCAGACCGGATGTGAGAAGAGGTATCTCTCTGGAGGGTTGACATTTGACACGTCACTTTTAGAGCGTGATGAAATTACAGCCGTGACAGCTTGTTCCCACAAACTCCCAAAAAACTACATAATTGAAACGTTCTAGTTAATGACAAATATTTTTTAATCATTTAGCTGCACACATACTTTAATGATTCACATTTTTTGTCTTTATTTTCAGAGGGGGCGGGGGACTCTAAATGATGTGAGGTTAGTAGTAAAAATAATTGTTTTTAATGGAAAGTGTTGGATTTTGTATGGGAAAATGAGGATAAAGCAGTAATATAGCTGGTGATTGCTCCAATAGACAAGAAGACAATGTTCTCTAAATAGGCATTTTTTTACAGATAACTTGTTTTAAAGGTAATCTCCTACTTGCTGAATTGTTTTATCTCTTCCAATTCAGCAGAAACTATGAAAAATAAACAAACCACTGCACATTCTTAGTAAATTGTTCAACAGTTTGTTTAAAATGAAGATTCAAAGTATTGATTCCACAAATTATGTCTTCATTTTTCTTCTTTGTTTATGTAAGTTTATGTTTAAATATATATTTGGTATTAGTGCTGAGCATTATAAGGAAATCTTGCTTTGATTGAAAATGTTAAATTGTGATGAAAACTCAAGTTTCAAATGATTCAGTTTTGGGCACTATACATGGAGACTTTATCCAACAGGGTGAAAATATTATTTATTAAAACATAAGTCTTTCAGTAGGAAATGTCTTAAGTTAGAATAGGGAGAAGAACTTACAGAGTCCAGAAAAGTTGCTGTGCAAAACACCTCACAAAATAAAAGAATGTCAACGCTTCACCTAAAGAGTTTAGTTATCAAGTGTGTTTTGTGGCTCTTACCATTTAGGGTGAATTCACACCAGCTCAGTTTGGTCCACTTTAATCAAAATCTAGTTTGTTTGCCTAGAAAGTCTGATTCGTTTGGGGAGGTGTGAATTTGTAAACGAATTCTGATGTGGCCCAAAGGAGCAAACAAAACTAATGCATCCTAGGTCTCGATTTGATTGAAGTGAATTGTTTGAATGCAAAGCAGAATGGAGTCTGCACTAAAGCAGGAGGTGGACTTTAGAGCAGGGCATTCTGGGTAAATTCAACCAAAACAAACGAAAGAGTCTAACGCCAATGAGAGAAATGGCTCATGGTCGTTTACCAAAGACAAAAGCAAAATCCTACAACCGCTGAAATCTGGCGCTATTCCATTTTTGTTTACATTTTCTGAAGAAGGAAGTTGCACTCATGTTTTCATATCATTTCCTTCAGTAGTTGTGTTTGCAGCGTCACCACAGGTTAGGAGGGTAAACAGGTTTTTCAAAGGGTTCGTTTGACACAGTGTAGTTTGAAAATGTAGCAAATGTTGCAACTTTGGTCTCCAATCGAACCAAGTCTACTGGATTATCAGGTGCAAAAACAACCCCTGTGAGTGTCGAGAGATGAAAACCATCCAACTGTAACAGTGTTATGTTACACATGCATCTGTACATAATTTAGGTTGATCTGGAGACCTGAATTTCTTAGTTCACCTGGAAAAACTTCTCAAATTTGCAGCTGACAAAGTAATTTGACATCTTTTCTGTTCATGTTTAATAACCAGAGAGACAGCAAAGAAATGAAACGGGTCGTACCTGTTTCCAGAGGAACTTGTCTTCCTGGTTCATCTGCCATGTGGTCACCACATGTATGATCGACAGCACCGCTCCACTCAGCACCGCAGCCCTCATCCTGACGGGAAGCAGCGTGTAGATGATGTAGATGAAGAACACAGACCACCAGATTCCTTCTGAAGCACTCCTAGGCGCCACCATGAAGACTCCGAACACCTGCACTGACACCAGGACTCCAATCACCAGGTAACTGACCATCCACATGTAGTCCTGGTGGAAGCCGTTGCGGTTGCAAACCACCATGAGAGCCATGAAGAGAGCCATGGCCACGGACAGGGCTGATGAGTAGGCCACGTCCGGAGCGGCGTGGACACAGTGGAAGGTCAGCATGATGCCGCACACGATCACAAGCACCCCCATGAGCATGGTCAAGGAGCTCTGGTTCAGCCTAAAGAAGTAACGCTGGTAAAGGCGTTCCAGTTTGCGGGACTGGAATTTTTTTGACTGGAATACACGCACCACCCTAAGCCAGCAGTCTGCCGCCGTCACCACGCCTCCTGCCCCGTTGGGACTCTCATCTCCCATGTCGCTGCTTCCTCCATTGCATCCCCCTTTCCTGCCTTTCAATTCGCCATCCTCAAAGCCCAAGTCAACTGATTTCAACCCCACTCCTTCCCCAGGAGCCCCTCCCCTCTTGCCGTAGTGATCCTCCTGCCATCCGCAGCGGACGCCGAAGTTCCCCCCGCCTCCAATAGCCCCGGCCACCCCTCCACGATGGTGCTGAGGGAGGGGGGCTCCGGAAGGGGGCTCCATAGCATCCGGGTCCCGCAGACAGCTCATGTAACGCGGGCTGCAGAGAGAAGAGCCTCCCTTCCGTTTGGACTTCTTGCCATTGCGTTCACCCCACGCAGTCTTGCGGTCGTCCACTCGGGCAACTAGGAGACCACTGAACCAGGACATTCTGTTTGAACAGACAAACAACAGTTAGCATTGAAGCTACGTTGGACAACGTGATGCCTTCTCCCTCCTTTGACTCCCTCTAAATAGGGCTGGGCGTTACGGCTTAAAAATTAAACCTCTGACTTTTTTTCCTGTTGGCTCCTATTTTCTATTTTAATCGATTTCACTTTCTATTTTACAAAAGAAATTACAAATGGCTGAAAATAATTCAAAAAAGTGGCTTTCATTTTAATCAGGGTTTCCCCAGTGTATGATAAGCCTGGTGGGCCACCAGGCTTTTACTTGTGCCACGACCAAGCTAAGCATTGTTGGTTTATTTATTTATTAACAATGACTAGTTAAAAAGTTTTCTTGGCAAAATGGTTGAAAGCACAATGACAACACAGTCTGGTCAGTGTGTGAACAGATTGAAAGACTGAGTTCAGATGTCTCTTTTACTGTTCTAAAAGAGTACAGATAAAAGATTTTTAAAAATGTGGATCCTTTTAATTAGGATAAAACAACTGAAGTGCCAAGAATCAAAATTTAGTTTGCATTTGTCTTTCTAAAAATGTAATAATTAGTGTTTAAGTTTTGTCAGTATGGTCAATAATGCAACTCAAAACACAGCCTATACCGCCAGGCTTAACATGCTTTCTGGGGGAAACACTGTCAATCTTACATTCTGTGAGTTGAATGACGGATTATTAGGGTCAGCTATGAGAATGTTTAATTGCAAGAATATAGTCAAACTATTAGCAGAATAATTGTACCAGAAAAAAATAACGTCTTGAAATTACGAGAAAGTTTTCTTTCAATGAGGGAAAAAAAGCTTTGATAGAGTTATCAAAGTCTGATATGATATGAACAGGTTAGTTCAACAAATAAGCACAGTGGTTTGCAGTTAGTTTAGTTTAGTTTAGTTTAGTTTAGTTTAGTTTAGTTTAGTTTATTTAGGATCCACAATGCTGCTGCTGCTCTTACAGAGGTCCACATATCACTTCTTTACATCAATAAAAACAATTTTTACAAATTACAAAAAAAAAAAACAGCCAGCAAAAAGCAAACAAGACATGGAAAAATACATGCAGTCTTAGGTTAAACACATAATTAAATCTAGTGTAGCATATTTAGTTCACAACCAGAAACCTACATTGTTTATACTAATAATATATATTCTTTAAAATTTTTACTTTCATTAAATATGACATCAGTTGGCATTAATTTCTAGGTCTGCTAGTAAAAATAATTTGATGCCGATGTGTTAAAAGATTAACTATTTCTAATAGGTTTTAAGTACTATGTGTAAAACTTAAACCAATGTATTGTTTCACAAGATGCTCAATGATCCTCATGTAATTTTTTTATTTTTCTTGCTGGACTACGTTATTCTTGTGATATTACAACTTTATTCTGGTAATATTACAACTTATTTTTCCTACTTAATAAAAAAAAATCCGTCATAGCGTTGAATTCAAAGTGAAAGTAAATAAAAGCTATAAAACACTATTGTCGAACAAGAAGGCGGCTCCTCTGAACTGTGGAAACCCAAGGTGAAAAACGATACAGATTTTCTAAAAATGAATTCTTCCAAAACCAAAAATTCAGTTAATCAATAAAATCAATTTACCGCCCAGCCCTACCTGTAGGAGCTGTCTGTTTACCTGTCAGGGTTCTGGTACATGTTCCAGCCCTTTCCCTTACGACCGGTTCACTCATTTATCCCCCTGGACGAAATTTTGACGAAGAGAGGAGAGGTTTGCAGGCGCCGTGTTGCACGGCCGGAGGCTGAGAGTAAACAGCGGGCCGACTGACACACCAAACTCCAGATGGCGGTGCCACACCCAACAAGCAGAGCCTAATTTAAATAAGACTGGAGTGCCAGACCTATCTCCACGGCTTCTGCTGGCTCTGGAGGGAAGAAAGTCAAACATACAAAAGAGTGACAAGTTGATAAATAGACGTGTCATCGTGTTTTAACAATAAAAGAACATATAAGAGGTAACATCAGGATCTGAAAATTAAAGCAGATATTTTGTGGGGGATATATATACACAATATATTTTTAAAATAGCAAATAAATCAAAATTGCATTTAATTGCTATGCATAAACTACACAAATTCCCATAAATTACATTTCCTACCTTCGCGGTAGCAAACTGTAGGACAGTTTTATTGGAGAACAACCTCCAAACTTTAGCAGCAAAGCAGAAGCTACAGAGTTGTTTTATTTTTTTCAGATCCTATTTGTGGGCATAAGTTCATCCTTTCTGACTCCAGCATGACCCATTCTCTGATATAACCTCTCTAAAAAAAGCATTTTGGAGTCAGCCAGGACAAAAAAGAACAGATGGACTACCCGAAGCTCTGTTTATAATCTCAATCAATGATAAACAGACAAGTAAAAACATCCAGATAAAAGCTGCCAGACAGCAGGACATTGTCAAAACCATAATGTTTTATTCAAAGTGACAGACTCTGCAGGCCTGTGGGCCGAAATAAAAAGTACAAATAGAAACATCCAGAAAGTCAGGATGTCAGGGTTTCATCCACATCAGAGGTTACAGCAGAGGATTTCGGCTCGATGAATTACATGTTACAATATTATTATTCTAAAAATATGCATCGCGCTTCAAGTTGAAGGTTATTCTGAAGCTGAGGTGTTGGATAAAGAACAAGAACCATTGGACCGGACCATTGCAGCTTTTTGTTGCCCTGTAGACCAGAGGGACACATCAAAAATAACAGTGTGAGGCTACATTTTATCAGTCAAATAAAAGCAGGTTTTTATCTGTATAATGCCAAATTACACCAGTCAATCCCCCCCCACCCCAATTTTCACAATTCTGCAAAAATTCATGCAAAAACCATGCTTGAATTTTTGCACTGGAACACTCATAGTTCCAATGCATAACTGTGAGGGTATTTGAAATTGTCTGCAAAAATATTGGGGTTATGCGACTGCACTGCTGCCTCTGGATTACTGGATGTCAAACTGCAGTTCATAACTGATATGGCAAGAAACAAAAAGTCGTATTTACTGTCATACATAAGAGCAAATATTGCAAAATGTCAGATCATTGATTTTGATTGCAAAAAATATCACAAAAAATAATTGCAAAATCCTGGAGGTACTGATCAGGTTGAAAAGATGTTCAACACCATTTGATTTAAATAAGCACACAGCTGTTTACTAATATTTGAACATTTTGTTCACGGGTTTTACCAATACATTCTGGCCCTTTGAGAACATTCATGGTCTTGATGTGGCCCAAAATAAAAATTAGTTTGACACGTTGATGTTCAACCTCCCACCTACGGTCAAAAGATATTGATCACGACCAAAACAATAAGATTTTAATTACAAGCAGCAAAATCTTTCATCCATAGGTTCAGAGTCGAGGTGTTTCGACCATCTGGTCGCCTCCCTTTAGAGGTATTTCCCACTAAGTGGAGACTCTAGGGGCGAGGAAGAAATATAAATACTTTCAGCTCGATGATTGCCTTGAGTTCCCCAGAGCAGTGTGGAAAGAATCACTGAGAAGAGGAATGAAAGGACGGACAGATTGGTGGACGAAGATATGCATGTATTTCTTGTGTAACTGATCAAGCAGACATTAATGACACACATTAATTTTTAGTGAGTGTAGCTCTGATCTGCTGAGCCAGAATAAACCCTTAAAGGTGTGTTTGTGGCGACACCAGGGGTGAACAACATGGACGTGGAATTTAATCAAGATATTTTGCGTTTCTGTTGCACCAATCACTTCCGATGCCGTTACAGATATCCGAGGTTTAACATTGGTACTGAATTGACTTAAACTGTTTCTTTAAAAAAAAAAAAAAAACATAAATGTGATGAACTACAAATTTATTTGATAACTTTGCACCGGAACAGAATATTTAAATATTTACCAGTAGCTTCACAAGCTGGTATATTCAAACATGTAGAAACAACACAACTTTAATTTGCTCAGTCAATTTCAGTTAATTTCTGCAGCAAGAGCAATTCTAAATATAATGTGAAATAAATAATAAGTCATGACGTCACTCAGAGCTCAGAGCATAGCATTAGACTGGATAGATCTGCCCTTATTCTATATCTATAATTATTTTCAATATGAGGATCGATACAAACATTAATACCGGATCTGTGCATCTCTAATTGTGATACAAATAAAAGTGAAGATAGGAACTATTTATCATGTCTTTAATAAGTAACACTATGGCTGTGGCTGCAAGGCACAGCATCTATAGCACCAAGCTTAAAAAAACATATCAAGCTTTTCCAGGACTTCATTTACTTAAAGAAACATGATCTACATTCCTACACTGTGCACAGACACTTCATTTAATCCTATTTTTTTAATTTACAGAAGAAAAAACAGTGGAGAAAATAGCAAAACATAACATTTTAGTCAGATTTATTTCCATTAACCAAAATGTATCTAGAACTTTTTCACAATAAATGATAAGTCAATTGCCCACCCATAGCTGACACCAAGATAGTAGCAGCAGATCTTTCTAGTCCTTTTACTTTAAAAGATCAATTTATCCGGCACATCTCATAAATGCTCAAGTGAATAGAAATCTGAAAATTTGAGGGTGAGTCAATATTCACATGTTGTGTTTCTCAAATAATTTTTGCTCTGTATTGCAAAAAGACTCCACAACCATTGGTGATACTGCTTCCAAGAAATGATGTAGATATTCTGCAAAAATGCCTTTGTAAGCAAAAATCCAAACTGATGGTGGGACCCAAGGCTTCCCAGGAGGGTGTTGTGCAAATCCTCACACTGTCCATCAGTGGCCAGGCTACCTTCCTGTTCAAGTCTGCTTGATTCAAATCACGCTTACAGCACTACCTGGGATTTCTCCCATTCACTGGGATTCCTCCGGTTTAATTTCAACCAGGTCAATCAGCGAGCACAAGGAAAAGCTGCGAACGATGATGTCACTTTTCTGTTCTGTTTTAGAAATGTGGTTTGCCTGTGGTTTTAACAAAGCAGCAAAGGAAGTGAACAAAATCTGAGTTGGTCACACTTCCAAATATTAAACCAACACCTTGTTCAGGTCAGTACTTCTCTCTTCGCAGTGGAGGATGGTTGTTTACAGCACAACTTCCAGTAAGCTTCATAGCGTCGAACTGGCGCATTACATTCTTCAAATGTTATTGATATTTATATTTCAGTCCCCTTTTAACTTTGGGGAAACAAGCAATTACAACCTGGGTAATATTCTGATGACCATAGTGCTACAAATAACCCATAATTTAACTTTCTTTCCATCACAGCAATAGAAAAGAAACCAAAAGCCTTGCTCTCCCCAAATCTTAGTGTGCTGAATTTATACCAGATCAATTGGTCAAATGTATCATCAGCATGCAAAGCTTTACTGAATTACACTTCAGATTTATTACTTAGTAAATGCTGCATTCGGAAACTCTTTTGCACAGATTTGATGTTGACCATGCAGACCAGTTTTCAAGATCCAGTTCTTGAGATTCATTTAAATCTTCACGGGTGCCAGTTTTTCCTGCAACACAGCAACTTTAAGAACAAAATGTTCACCTGCTGATGTCCTGATAAAGAGATACTAATCAGTGTGTTCACTTCACCTGCCAGTGGTCATAATGTCATGCCTGATCAGTGTGGGTAATAATAGAAATGCTCTTAATAGAAATGCTCTGTGCGGATTTCTGATTGGATCATGAAAAGGCCACATATGGTGGATCTTCCCAGGCCACCAGTCGACCAGATCCTCCACGGCTGCAGCTTCGCTGCCTTGTTGCAGAGAAAACAGCTTCTTCTCGCCGTATTTCGCTTTCTTTCGTCCAGCACCCCTCCTCCTCCTTTCGCTGGATCGACAAGATTCAAGGGGAACCAGCACCTCCCCTCCCCGCCCCGCCCCTCCTCTTCGCTCTCTTCCCACCTCTCCCTCCCGGTCTGTGTCCCTCGCTCCCCCCGCACAAGGTCGACCAGCTCATACCCATTTGCCAGCGTCGCGTCGCGGCTCTGCCAGTCGCTTGCTTGGTGCCTGGCTCAGCTCTCCATCCGCTCCCTCTCTCCGTCCCTCTGCTAAAGGGGAGCAGCGGGGAAGCGAGAGAGGCAGTGGAGGGTAGGTGGGTGGGTGACCATTGCTCTAAGGGGGCATTTTCAACCGGACGCTGGCCGCAAACAGCGCGCACTGACTCATTCATTTCGCGCGTGCACCCCTCTGTCCCCAGGTCACTTCTCACCCAGATGATGCAGATGCAAAACCCTTTCAAGGAAATTAAAAACTGCTTAATTTAATTTTTATTCTGGTTTTCAGTCCCTGCATCTGCTGCGGCTCTGGTGTCTGGATGCCGTGCACACACAGGCAAGGCCGTGTGTGTGTGTGTGTGTGTGTGTGTGTGTGTGTGTGTGTGTGTGTGTGTGTGTGAGAGAGAGAGAGAGAGAGGGAGAGAGAGAGGGAGAGAGAGAGAGAGAGAGAGAGAGAGGGCCCGCATTCAAACAGCGTAGGATTCCTGTTACATAACACCGTGGCCTATGTGACAACCACAGCGGGGACCAGAAAAACCATTCCCGAGTCAGGACACAAACACGCCTCTGTCAGTCAGAGATGCACGCATTGTGTGTTAGCTGCAGTCAGTGTCCTTCAGTCTGCAGCAACGCGATGCACTCCCAGGATTAAGTGCACCGACAAAACATGAAGTACACGGGAAATAAACAAGTTATTATAATGCTGCACATTCCTCAGCATCAGTCAGAAGATGGAGGAACAAGCATGCTCTGAAAAAATATATATCCAACCCATTTTGGGACGCTTTGGGTTGAAGTTGTCATAGAGAGAATTGCCAGTTTTAACACCCTCCGGAGCCGTCAGCTGCACCAAGAAGCGCAAACGCACAGCGATGCGTCTCATCCTCCTCTACCTTCCCCGCAAACACAAGCGCAGAGATGTTGTTGCTGTCCGCCAGTGGAGAACATGTACTGACCGTGAATCCTTTTGCCACCGCCACTAATGTGAAAGCGGAGGCCTCGCAGGGTCTGTCGCCAGCTATGTCATTCTCTCCGGCACAAATGAAGCGCTCGGCGGAGAGGTGGCGGACGCGCACACGGCCCAGAGAGAAATAGCGTATGGCGCGTTTGTATGACTTTATTTCGGCCTGCAGCGTGCGGCAGTAATTCCAGAGAAGGGAGAGAGAGAGGGAAATAAAAAAGACAAAAACGGACTCACTGTGATCATCTTCTGTTTATATTCCCGGACACGACTGCAGCTGACAATCCGATTCTCCGCGCTGGTCGGTCGGAGCGGCCAGGGTGGAGGAGCATTTGTAGCCAGGCTGGTCAAGGATGGCTCGGTTAAATTGGTCACCCTGTGGAGGATCTCCTCCTGTCGTATTCTCGCTCCACACTCACTTGCCTCTCCTCCCTCTGGCCCTCTCGGCTTCAAGCACCATTGTCAAGGCGGAGAAAACGCAAACGCCGCACATCCGATAATGCCTTTCAAAATAAAACACTCATACACGTGATTAACACATTCACAGTCTCGTAAATGAGACTTATAATCATGGTCTGACTCATTCCGTTTTGCTTATTTACTTTTATAATGATTTATGACTCAGGTTTATGTCAGCAACAAGGCCGGCCATCAAAGTGCTTAAAAACATCATAAAGACATCTTATAGTCGACAATTGTGAAAACAGACGACACATTTTGTAAAGTGCCATCATTAAAGTCATCAGTACACATCAAACATGTTGCTTAATATTACATTTATTATCTTTCAAAAATAATACCACATGTTTGATACCAGTTGTCAATTATTCTAGGGGGTTTGTCAGCAACGGACTTATCAAGAGGAACTGAACCTCCATCAACATTGCAGGATTCATCATGGCTAATGTGCTGCACTCAGAGAAAATAATAGGAAATCATAGTCAAATGTTGGCTGCAGCCGATCTCATGTCCACTTGAATGAAACTGTGATTGACAGAAACTACTTTGTTCGTCTGCCCTAAGGTAAAATCCCATTTTTTGTCATAGTGACACTTTTTGATAGTCAAATCAAAGATCAATAAGTGTAAATTAAATTCCAATGACAGCTCAATGGCAGCATGAAAACATGTGCTGCAGTAACTGCGATATTTACATCTAAGCAGTTTTTTAATCTAATGTTTATTTTTAAGCATTTATTCACCCGTTTTGTACATCCAAACTGTGTCCAACAAAACTTTCTCTCTCACATCCAATGAGATTTCGTCCCTCTTATTCTTCCTCTGGCCAGGAAAAACTTGATTTCTCCATTGTTTTCTGCAAATAACTTTGCAGACCTGATGTAGGATAAGTTGGAGAATTTTCTTGCCTGTCCTCTTTGCTTCAGTGTTGGCTTATTAGGCAAACATTGACTCAAAAATGTATTACTCAAAATAAGTTCCACTACCTCTGTCATTATAACACTGTTTGTTTTTTTGTTTGTAGGAGGTTTGATCCGCATGGGGTGGAGCCAGCATCATGTCAATAATACTATTTTTTAACTCGTAGTTCTTTGGCTAATAGTTTTTGATATAGTAAAAGTATGTTTTTATCTTTTTTACCGTTTTTTTCCCCCCAAAATCTCTTTCTCTTTCTTACTGTTTATTCAATGTCACATGCTGTTTTTATTTTGATTTTTAATTATGTAAAGCACCTTGAAATGCCTTGCTGCTGAAATGTGCTGTACAAATAAAATTTGATTGATTGATATAAAAACATTCTTCATAAATAAACTTTGACTTGACCTTTGTTGTTTATAAATGTGAAGCACCTGCTCTTTATAAGGTTTCTGCAGGACACTGCTAATAGTTTCATAGAGACCCCGAAAATCAAGTTTCCATTCATTCAAGTATTAAGACCCAAAATGCCCAAATTGACATGAAGTAGGCAAAGTAGAATGTAAAAATATTACAAAAAGAGTTAAAAAAAAACATTGTTTTAAACAAATGTAAAGTGCACAAAATGAAGAATAATTAAATCCAAACTAGCCTTGGATGTTGTGAGTGCTATTATTATAAGTTTAACAAAAATCTCCTTTCAGTAAATGTACAAACCAAATTACAAACATCTTTCTACTCCAATACATGTAAAAAAAAAAGTAAGACATGACCTAAAATCACCATCTCACCAATGTGAGCCAGAAGTCAGTCAGAAAAACACGCAAAACTGCAAGAAAGACGCTCAAATTGCTGTGTAAATATTCACACAGTTTACACTCCTTTAATAGTTTGTTTCTCTTTTCCTCGTTTTTTTTTTTATTTCCCCACTATTGCTATAATTTTTGGATGAAACTTCGTTCAGTTCCGGTGTGTCGGTCTGTGATTTCGGCTGGTTTGACGCAGCTCGGTTCGGCCCAGGCGCGCTGCTGCTGCTGCTCTCACCGCTCGTTCCCACTCGGCACTCCCCCTAGAGGCGGAAAGCGATGCCCCAGCTCAGAGTCCAGCAAGATCCACATGGAAAGTGATCAGATGATGTCTTTTATTTTAAAATCTGTGATACATTTGACCATGTTCTATCCTCTTCACGAAGATTTAGGCCTGATTGTATTGGAAAGTAAGTTTCTGATTTTTCTCCATCAAAATTCGGTACAACGTGAGCGATTTCATCATGGTACACATGAACACGTGAATGCATTATTTATTTATGACATGATGATGTATTCTGTAAAATCTTTGTTAAATATGGGCACATTTTATATAAAAGTACACAATAATATCGTCCAGTTTGCAAATTTACAAAACAGCAATATGGAAGAAACTATAATTAAAACATTTAATATCTAAAATGTTTAAAAGTACAATAATGTCATTGTTTTTTTCACTGGAATAGATGGACTAAGGATTTATTGTATTGTAATGGACATTGAAATGCTATTTTGGCTATTTTTTAATGTCTTATCTATTGTTAAAATGTCAGATTAAAACCAGATTAATTGTAATTTTTTCCAAAAAATATTTTAGATTAATCATTTCAGCTATCATCACAATTATCACATATCAAAGTACTAATATTTTGATATTTGTACTACTTTTATAAATACAAATATTTTTATATTTGTATTATTAAATTATAAAAATGAAATGAT